>NC_068381.1:1792220-2092220 GCF_023724105.1 Carassius gibelio
TGTCTCTTAACATTTCAAAAACCGCCAAAAAATTATTCTGAGATCACATGCAACGCGCAGCTCAGCTGCGCAAAGGAATTGCGTATAAACAATACAATACTTTATGCTTAACTAAATGAATTGCATGATTTATATATACATATACATATATTTACACACAAACTGCATATTGTAATTTGAATTAATAAAACTACTAACACAAAAATAACATATTGAAAGGTCTGCTGCTGGAGACTTGCCATTGGCTGTTGTATTTGAATAATTAATGAGGTAGGTCTTTGCAAGGTTTGGGTGCTGTTTTGGGATGTTTTAACAGTCATTTATGAATATAATTATATTTAAAATTATGTTCTGTGTAATAATGCGTTGAATAATGAATCGTCTGAATCATTTCTGAAGGTAATGTGTTATGCATTTCTAGTGTTACCGTTGTAGTGATTACTGTTCATGTGAGCCAAGTTCTGCCGAAACAACGTTATTAGGGCAATGATCTAATTCAATATTATACGTCTAACTGCGCGTTTACTCCGGCGGCGTCGGGAGCGTGAAAAATCGCCCTTGCTGTTCTGTAGTGATGGGATTTATGGCTCTTTGAGGGGATCCGGATCTTCGCGATCCGTTCCTTTTAAAGAGCCGTTCAAAAGAATGGCTCTTTTGGCTCTTTTTAAATATTTAGTCAGTTTTAAGAAGCCAGCTTGGGAGCATCTCAGTTTATCCTGGAAATAATCACTGGGAGGTATTATGAGGTGAGATTTGTAGTCAAATAATTAAAGTGCAGATATCACACACCAATATCTGAGTTTGAATTATTCTGAAATATTGATTATTACCTCATTTCTCATGTGTCGACTATATTCCATAGGGTTGCACAAATCCCTCTGCTTAGACAGTGACATCATTATTTTGATTTACCTTTAGTACAAAGTGTGTGTGTGTAAAACTACGTTGACTTATGTTATTCATACAATACCTACTCACAAATAAACATAAAAAACAAAGCCGGCTTCAATGAATTTCTGTGCAAAACAGCTTTTACTACAAACACTTCCACACAAGAACATTGTTATCACACAAGAACATTTTGATAGAAAACTATTTTTTTTTTAAGTAGATAAAATTAGAATAAATAAAATGGAAATGTCTACATACTACATACTATTACTACTGTAAACTTTGCAAATAGGACATCAGCCCCTTCAAGTCAATGAACAATAACAAAGTGGGCTGCAATGAATGTCTGTGGAAAACAGCTTTTAGTGAAACATTTCTATACAAGTACAGTATCACAAAAGAACATTTTTAATGATTTTAAAATAAGTTTTAAATGAACACAAAATGCAATGTAAATGCATGCACAACTAATAACCAGTGATGGGAATAACGGCGTTATAAATAACGGCGTTACTAACGGCATTACTTTTTCCAGTAACGAGTAATCTAATTGATTACTCTTCTCGTCTTAATAACGCCGTTACCGTTACTGCCAAAAAATGCGGCGCGTTACTATAACTGATGATGAAGCTGTTTTTTTTTTTTTCATCAGACCAACTAGATCTCTGAGCGAGAGGCAAATACTTTTTTTTACTGTTCTTCCTTGGTTAGTGGGCAGAGCACGAGACAAGCGCATAAATGCTGACGATTGGCTGAGGTAGAGTAAAATTTCATTGTAAGCCAATCAGAGGTAGAGTTGGGCGGGTTTTCGAAAGCACGCATTGTAGTGATGGGAATTCGGCTCTTTTGACTCAGCTCACTGAAAAGAGCCGGCTCTTTGGCTCACAAACGGCTCTTTAAATGACTTTGACTATAATATTTCAATTTTTATTACATAATTATTTAATTTCTATAGGCTAAATTTGAAAAAATAGAGTTGGCTCTTCAGATATGCGAGCCAGCTCCCGAAGTTCAACTAAAAAAGCCGGCTCTTAGAGTCGGCTCATTCGCGAATCGCGAACGACTCATCAAAAGCTCATTCGCGAACGAGTCGATCCATCATCACTAACGCTCATTCGCGAACGACCCATCATCGGACAGGACAGGACACACAACGAACAACACAAGCCAGTCAGTCAACGAGAGACAGGTATGGCGACGAGCCCAAATAATCCAAAAGTAGCCTTCTCTAAATAGAAGTATATACATTACTTTTTCCTTCAAGAAATTAAAGAAACAATAAAAGGAAATATCAAAAGTTCCCAAAAATCTATCGTGTTATTTGCATTGATCCACTATATAAACATAATATCTACATACATGCCATTTGATTGGAGGCTAGTCTCACTTTGTCCCACAGCAACTTTTTTTTTTAGATGTGTGTACAATGTTTCATGTTTCTGTTAATAATGTATTGTATTAAGTGTCCATTTCATTATAATATTCAGATTTATCATAAATAATTGAACATGCACATGTATTTTAAGTTTCTTTAAAGAGGGGTAGAGGTGGGGTCACGTTTGAGCATTTAAAATTTAATTTTACTTGAAAGTAACGCAATAGTTACTTTCTTAAGTAACTAGTTACTTTAAAAATTTGTAACTGAGTTACTAATTTAGTTACTTTTTGGAAGAAGTAACTAGTAACTGTAACTAATTACTTTTTAAAAGTAACTTCCCAACACTGCTAATAACTAATATCATCACGCTATAAAGGGTTGGCCTGCGCTGGGTGCGCCCCTCCCCCTATTCTGTTCTGTCTCCTGGAGGAGCTCATTTGTATGAATCTGTGTGAAACACGCATAGGAAAAAAGAACGATAGAAAGAACGGCTCCTCTCCAGTCGCGACTCGGCTCCCATCGTTCATGTTTATGAGCCGTTCAAAAGAATCGGTTCGTTCGCGAACGTCACAACTCTACTGTTCTGTTCACGACGCTGCAGAAAGATTCGTGAGCGCTCAGATGGTCTGACGTAGTCACATAGACTGAATTTTTATTTTGTATAAAAAGTGGCCGCAAAGCAAACAGACTTGCTGATCTTATGCAGACTAACCACAAGGAGGTTAACGTTATAAGTAAATCTCATTAAATGTTGTTGTGGACGAAATATTAAGATCCTTTACTTAAAATGAACGATCTCAGACACCTTGGTACACGTATCACTTTTAATTATTTTTTTATGTACCTGTACGCAAACAGGGACACATCATAGATTACTGCAAACGCGAAACAGCAATAATCAACCTGTCCTCTATTTTGCTTGGGAACTAATGTGATCGGAGCTGCGTCCTCTGGAATCCTCTCAAGCGGTTGACTTCTACGTTCCGATTGGTTGCTGCCCAACCGCGTCATAGCTCATTACCATAAAGCTGCCTTGATTTAAACTCTGCTCGACGCTCTCAAAGGCCAAGTCGCGCCGCGCCGCTCCTCGCTGGTTTACATTGAAAATGAATGACTTCAGGCCACTTTGACGCTCTCGACGCCGGCGGTGTGAATACACAGTGGTGTAACCCAATTTTTGACTTCTGTCATGTGTGCATTTGCTACGTGCTTAAAAGTACAGGACAGTCTGTTCCGAAGGCCTCAGCTGAACTTTAGACTTTAGAAGACTTCTGTATTAATATAGAAATAGAAAAACAAAAAGATGTAGATTTCCATCTAGTCTCACAGAACGTTTATGTTTTGCGCTTATGACGCTGTTTGTCTGAGTTTTGGCTTCACACGTCTGTATTTTGAGTTATTTTTGATCCTTGTGGGTTTTTGATAAGGGAGACAATACAGCCTGAGGTCTATACAATACAATATCTCCTGAGGTCTTTGCAACCCTGCATTTAGCTGAGCAACACCCAAAGGCAACAACTATCTGTTGATCTTCTAAAATGTGGAAGTTAAACTGGACTGCAAGGCTCATCTGGTATCTTTATATGGACCAGAGGCATATGACCAATGTCTTTCTATCTATTTGAGACATGACTTCATTTCTGGATCACGAGACTCTTTGCTTGAAGAGACTACATAAGGAGGTGCAAACCCCTCTCTCTCTCTCTCAGACTGAGTTCAGCCTAGACCCTTCTAGCTGGACTTAGTCTTTTCTCACCTTCTTTATCTTTGATTCCGGGCTCACTTGAATACTTTGAACTTCTCTCAGGTTTTATTCATCTCAGATATGATTATTATTATATTACTTGTTATTATATGAATACTATTATAACTTTTGACTTTTGATATACAGGGTATTGTTGTATACTTTGTATTATTATTATTTTTAACATCTTGATTACTTTTGAATATTATAATGCATTTTGTATTACTTTTAATTGGGCAACATCCATCATACATGGATTGCTTTTAAAACTATATTAATTTTGGGATTTGTATTTTCTATATTTGAAGCTGATTTTAATACTTACTAATCTGTTTGCAAGTTATGAGTTGTATTCTCATTTCCTATATTCTTTGAATAAATTTGCATACTAAAATACCACCCCACCGTCTGACCAGGATTGAAGTCTCATTTTTTGCATCAGTTTTGGAGGCACCCGCTGGAGATCGTTGAAGTTTTCATTTCATTAAGTTTTGATGCAACGCAAGACAAAATAAAGAGAGGTGAGTAGCTCATCTTTTTCTCTTTATGGGCTTCTGTGGTGTTGCCTGCCGGGTCTAGGAGATATATCTGTGGACCCACCTCGTTCATTAATCTTGACTGCAGCAAGAGAACGAGCCTGGGTCATAGCCGGTGGTATAACCGTAGACGGTGGTTTAACCGTATTTGAAAAATCAGCGCGCGCTGGGGGACGAGACGGCGATCCGCGGCATTAAATGTGTTGTTCACTATTGAGGGTTACTGGTAGTGTGGATAAATATCTGCGCTTTACATCCTGCGGGGTTACCGGGGGTGTATTGCGAGCACTTTTGGGTTAAACCGAAAATGCAACAGTATTTTGAGACACGCGCTGTGAGGGTTTACTTACAGCGTGCTGGTCGGGTCTGAATGCCGTCTCTTGTTTTTGGATATAGTCTCTGGGATTAGACTTGGCAGTTTACGACACAAACAGAACCCCACCTTGCGACTAAATTTAGATCAATAAATTGTCAGACGGTGCATTAAGTAAAAATAAGTAGAAATTAAGTAAAAATGGGTGGAAATTAAGTAGAATGAGTAAAGGAATTAAGTAAAATAAGTAAAGATAAGTAAAAATAAGTTAAGATAAATAATTAATTTTAATTAAGTGTATCTGAATTGAATAAACCTTTTCCTTGTTGGATTTGTCAGCACATGAGATAATGGCACCTGTTCAAATAAAAGAAACTCCAAATGAATATGTAATGTAGAAGAAATAAGACAGAAAATGGTTAAAGATGGATTTAGAGAGATTTCGGTTCCACGCAGATAGAGTGAATGGGTGTTGACCCCTTAACGGTCACTCACGTTTTTGAAGATAGACTTGAATTTGCATAATACAAACCTAAAATTTTACAATTCATGACCGAAAATATTTTGTTAACATGATTTTGATGTGCCATTTACATGGTAATGCAATGTCTGATTTTAAAATGGGATTTAAAGGATGAATTTTGATTATTTTATGTTTTCGAGTGATATATGACTTCTGATGATTTATGAAATGTGATAGAGAAAAAGGCAACGAGGAAGTCTTCTTTTGTAATGTAGATTTCTGAGTGTGTACTCTTGTCATAAATTAATTTTATTACTTTTCCTACATAGTCTTTTAAGAAGAATATTGGTAAAATACATATTTGAGAGTCTTGGACTTTTCTAATGGTATATAGTTTGTCAGGATTGGATTTGATTTGATTGTGGTGTGGTGTAGTCGGCGCAGGCGTCCCGTATTCGGGACGGGGTGACAGTTAACAGGTTGAAGGAAATTACTGATCACAAAGAACAGAAGAAATAGGCACGTGTTTTATGTTGTTTATGGATAAGGAAAGTCAAAGGGCTTTTGACAGACAGAAATGGTAGAATTGTACAGGTTTATAATTTAGCGCAAGCAGCTAGAGAGGCTATAAGATATGTGGGATTTATTAAAAATCTTGTAACAAAGGAGCCGAGAACCGATATAGGCAAAGCTCCTAAGATTGATGACATTTATAACTGGCAGAAATGTAACAGATTTCTGAGAATTGTGAATACAGTTTGTTATTTCTCTTGGCAATTTGGAAGAGCTGAGGCTGAGTGGGGCAAATATGTGAAATTATATTCCAGGTTACCATGTTATAAGCAGGTGGCCAAGTGGGGGTCTATCGAACTATTGGTGTGCGTGATTTACCTAGCATTGTAAACACGCTGCCAATTATGAAATTTAACTGTACTAATTACAACCGCAAATGATTTTGCTACTTAATTTAACGAACTGCGTATTGAAGTACAGCATGTGATTGGATCAGAAATCCAAATTTTTACTAATGTAACATTGATCAGACAGGGCACTAACGAGCCCTTTGTTAAATATACTGAGCATTTCACATGAGCTTTGAAAGAGTTTGTTGCTACGAAAGAAGCTGTTGATTTGAAATCTCATATACTGTTACACACTGCACACGTGGGGAACCAGAGCTCAAGATATTGTTGACCAAACGAAAAGAGCAGATGATGCGATTGGATCGCCCTCTGTCTCTGTAATTACCTGTTATAATTGTCAGGAAACAGGCCACTACGTAAATAGGTGCCCTGAGCGAGATGGAGAGCGAGGGTTTTAAAAATGTTTTAAAAGGTTCCTCTTTTCAGCAACAGCGACGGCTACCAAAGTAGCCCCCCCCCTTCGGCTTCGCTCTGAAAATAGAGGTGATGCAGAGAAAAGGAAGTCGACATGCAGGCTCAGCTTAAGCTGCTGATGCCACAGGCTGACCAAAGCACTTGAGATCAGGATAGCTACATATTTATTTAGCTACTCTAATTTACATTTTACAAATAAACACATGACTCTTCGAGGATTATCTGATGGCAGTCTTTTCACAGTCTCAATTAATCCCCTTAATAATTTATACACTTAAGCAAACCCTGTCGGGTGCAATTCTGGGTTGGAGAAAGTCAAGTTGGCACTGTAGTGGGAATGGATATATTGGAGAAATTGGAAGAAGATATTTTATTAACTAAATCAAATAGTTAGTCAATTTTTGCCAGTTCCCATTCCAGTCGTCAGAAAAATTGAACTCCTAAATTTAACATTGGAGCTATTACAGCAAATGAGAAAGAGTCTACTGGCTCTCCAATGATACAATATTTTTCTGAGAAATTTTCAGATTTGTGGTCAACTTCTAAACTTGATGTTGGTCTTTGCAGAATTAAACCTCTGAATGTTTCAGGTCCTGCACCTCCTCCAGTATTCCAGTATCCTCTTCGGAGAGAAAGAGAGAGCGGCACAGGCAATTGTGACCCAGCTCGAGAAAGGGATTGTGGTAAGATGTGCCTCTCAATGTGATTCACATGTGGCCTGTAAGAAAGCCAGACGATAACTATAGGCTTACTATAGACTATACCGCATTGAATGCTGTGACCACCAAAGCAACCCCATTGTTGCCAATCATTCAACCATTTTAAAAGAATCGTGCGTGCCGTCTGTTATAATTCAATATTGTGATGAAATTTTTCTTACATCTCCAAATAAGGTGCAGCATCTGAGTGTACTCACTCTCTTGTTGAGAGCACTTCAAGAGGCTGGCTTCCTCCTGAACAAACGGGAAGTACAGCTGTTTCAACCATTATTACATTTTTAGGTCAGAGTGTTGGTCGTGAGGGAGAAAGACCTCTTCCAGATTGGGTCATAACAATTACTAAATTAAAGAAGCCAACCACAGTTACTGGTTTAAGATCATTAATGGGGCTATTTAATTTTAATCGGGTTTATTTCCCTGATTTTTCTGATTTGGCTGAACCTCTAACCGAGGCTCTTAAGGAAGGCCTTCCGGGTGCTTCCCCTCTAGAGTGGACAGCAGACATGGCTGAGTCTTTCACTCTTCTCAAATCCGCACTAGCCTCTCTCCTGTTAAATGACCAAAACCGCTCCACATTTGGACACATGTAGGCCCGAATGCTTACAACTGCGTGCTGGGACAGCATAAAAGTGACAAAAGTTTTGGAACTGTTGGATATTATTCGATTGTGATTCCTTCTTCTATGAAAGGACAGATGCCATACTTGATGGTGTTGGACTGTGCAGAGTGAGCACTGAAGTTCACCGAGCACATCGTCGGCTACAACCAGACTATTTTACATACCCCACATCGCTTTTTACATTTGCTACCTGAAACAAAGGTGAAATCGATCTCAATTCAGCGACCTGCTAAGTGGGAAACTGCTCTAATGAGTCCTCAGCTTACTGTTGTTACAGATAACCGGACGAACCCTGCCTCTCTGATGGAGAACGAAGGGAGTGCACATGACTGTGCTGTGGTGGTTACTTGTGACAGAGGACATTTCGTCAGAAATTAGACATTTGCAAATGTCATGGACATGTTCGTGGATGGCAGCAGCTTTTATGAGGGGGAAACACGCTACACAGGTTGGGCGGTAGTAGGGGGGGAGGAGGGGCGAAGTCTTGGCTGAAGGGTCGCTACGGGGAGGAAGTGCTCAGATCGCTGAACTGCATGCTTTGAAAGCTGCTTTAAATTTTACACTTAAATTAACTGCAAGCGAAAATAGCTCCATTTATGTGAATATTTTTACTGACAGTGCCTACAGTTACCATGTAGTGCGGAGTTATGGCCCTGTCTGGAAACGTTGCGGCTATCTGACCACCGCCGGTATGCCAATAAGTCATCAAACCAGTATTAAAGAAATTCTTGAAACTTGCAAGAACATTTCACCTAACAGTGTTGCGGTTTGCAAGGTTACAGGTCACAGTAGTTTCAATGATTGGTGGGCAAAAGGAAACTCGCTAGCTGATAAGGCTGTGAGAGAGGCGGCCAAGGGTGCATCACTTGGAGAGGTAACTGCAATTTTCCCTGTTCATTCAAATTGTGCAGGATCAGAAACCCTATCTAAATTGTACACAAATGAAGATAATGAAATATGTCAAAAAGGTTAGGAGCTATTTTAACTGAAGAAGGAATTAATGCTCTAAATGAAAAGGGTGTTCCGCCTAGCAGATATTAATTGATCTATACCACAGGATTGCACACCAAGGGGTTCATAAAACTAATACTATGTTACAACAAACATGGTTTTGACCAGAGATGTTACGAACTGTGAGGGACAGACTGTCCAGATATATCCATCATTTACAAACAAAGCCACGATTATGAAGAGGTATGATATCAATTAGCCACAGTCCTCGCCCGCGAGGACCTTTTACACATTGACAGGTAGATTTTATTTTTGTACCCTCTGATCATGGGTACACATTATGCGCATTTAAGAATGCCCATTCAGTGCCCTCAGCGTCCAAAATGCTGGAGACTTAAAGACGGCTGCATTTAATTTAACGGCTAAAATCCTGTACAAGTGGGGGATAAAAGTAATGGTTCAGAAATAGGGAATTTAGGTCCAATGTCTTCCAGGTATGAAGGTCCTTACTCAGTGTTGCTGACTACTCCAACTTTTCTCTCTACTCATTGAAATCGAGCCAGGCTTGACTCGATGGAAGCATCTTGCACAAGTGAAGCCCCTGTTGCAGCTTGCTTATACTAACAATATCTCTCAATGCACAATAGATTTTCTTTTTATAGATTAAGGGTACCCTTTCTAAAATTAAGGTTGTAATCAATGTTTGTTTTCAACCTCTGTGAGGGTGATTGAGGGTCTGACTTATGTCAGGAGTGTAATAATTGATTGATTCATTTATCGATTATTTATTTAGTGATTGTTCACTTGCTTCCAGAGAATCAAAATTAACCAAAATTCACCATATCTGTTCCTTAGGTTGTTAATGATACCGTTTTCACTTTGAATTTGTCCAACAGGTGTAAGCTCTATCAGACGAATTGCTACTAAGGACGAACAATGATTAATGATTAATTGTTTACTTCTCTCCAGGTTTCCAATGCTGAGTTCCCCTGGATCTAATGTATTTATTTGTTTATAAAATGATGAAATGAAACTGAAAACCATAATGTTTACATGTAACAATTGTGATTAATGTTGTTTTATCTGTCTTGTTGTGTCCTTGTTCGTGTGTGTGTGTAAATGTTATATGTAATGTTTGTCGCTTCGCTTTGGCATTATATGTGTGTGTGTTTGTGTTTGTGTTCTTTTGTTTCCACATATTTCTGTTCCTACTACTCTAAAACTAAACAGGTATGAGTGCATGCTGATACGAACCTATCCTGCGTACATTTACCACACGACTGGTTCTAAGGGTGACCCTTTGGTGTGACTTCTGCAACAGTGCAGCTCATCGACGATTCGGGAGAGGTTGCTGTGCTCGTAGCTGGACATCAGTGTTTGATCCCAAGAACTGGACGCATCGTCATCACATCGCACGCTAACTCTACATCATCTGAGAGACTTGTGCTTTAATCTACCAGCTGATATATAGATTTACAAATCCCTACATCAAGATGCCTCACAAGATTATTGATCAAAAAGATTCTTTTACTCCTATTGCTGTCAGCAATGATGAAGAAATGTATGAATTAGAGGTGAAGGGTAAGGAAAGATACGAGATGTTGAAAAAGATCAACGAAAGTTTGGAAATTTGCGACATGATACCCCAATCTGATAAGGACAAATATCTTAAGAAGCTACCCATTAAGAAGAGAAAGTATGATGATAAGTTTAGAGATGGAAAGAAGGGTATGCTGTAGTAAGTCCTCGACCCAGCAAAAGTCCAGGTGAGGTCAGGGGTCGGATGCTTTTAGTGCTCCTCGTCTGATCAGCTTGGTGAAGAATTCCTGTCAACTTAACGCGGCTGGGGTTAAAGAGGTATCTACAGTCTACCTGAAAAGATTCATTCACTTTTATATTTCCTTTATGCTTACACGATTAAGTGCTTATCTGAAATGTTTTACTTACTTATTTTTCTGCATATGTATTTGTTACCTTTGACTATTATGTATCTTATTTTCAAGGGAAAGGATTTTGGGTGCGAGTCTTTTTGTCAAGACTCGAGTGGGGGACTGGTGTAACCCAATTTTTGACTTCTGTCATGTGTGCATTTGCTACGTGCTTAAAAGTACAGGACAGTCTGTTCCGAAGGCCTCAGCTGAACTTTAGACTTTAGAAGACTTCTGTATTAATATAGAAATAGAAAAACAAAAAGATGTAGATTTCCATCTAGTCTCACAGAACGTTTATGTTTTGCGCTTATGACGCTGTTTGTCTGAGTTTTGGCTTCACACGTCTGTATTTTGAGTTATTTTTGATCCTTGTGGGTTTTTGATAAGGGAGACAATACAGCCTGAGGTCTATACAATACAATATCTCCTGAGGTCTTTGCAACCCTGCATTTAGCTGAGCAACACCCAAAGGCAACAACTATCTGTTGATCTTCTAAAATGTGGAAGTTAAACTGGACTGCAAGGCTCATCTGGTATCTTTATATGGACCAGAGGCATATGACCAATGTCTTTCTATCTATTTGAGACATGACTTCATTTCTGGATCACGAGACTCTTTGCTTGAAGAGACTACATAAGGAGGTGCAAACCCCTCTCTCTCTCTCTCAGACTGAGTTCAGCCTAGACCCTTCTAGCTGGACTTAGTCTTTTCTCACCTTCTTTATCTTTGATTCCGGGCTCACTTGAATACTTTGAACTTCTCTCAGGTTTTATTCATCTCAGATATGATTATTATTATATTACTTGTTATTATATGAATACTATTATAACTTTTGACTTTTGATATACAGGGTATTGTTGTATACTTTGTATTATTATTATTTTTAACATCTTGATTACTTTTGAATATTATAATGCATTTTGTATTACTTTTAATTGGGCAACATCCATCATACATGGATTGCTTTTAAAACTATATTAATTTTGGGATTTGTATTTTCTATATTTGAAGCTGATTTTAATACTTACTAATCTGTTTGCAAGTTATGAGTTGTATTCTCATTTCCTATATTCTTTGAATAAATTTGCATACTAAAATACCACCCCACCGTCTGACCAGGATTGAAGTCTCATTTTTTGCATCACACAGTAATGCAAGTTTGGTTAATTGTTCTGTGCGTTACGTTTAGGGGGGCACAAAAAGTCATTTGGGGGGGCACTGCCCCCCAATGCCCCCCCTTGACGACGGGCCTGTATAGAGAGCTCTTGATCTCATTTATCATGTGAATATAGTCAACAGCTTGGGATATTGTCAAATCTGGTTAAAAGTTGTTTAAACCCATTTAAAATTTAGACATTTAAAATCTGATTACATAGATATGTTTACAATCCGCCCAAACTCCACACTGTACTCTCAACTCACTATTTGCAATATCCAATTCTAAGAAATACACGATTTAAAAAAAAACTACAATTCCCTAAAGCTACGCAATGCAGCTTGATACAAATCAAGCACTGCAGTTGTAGTTTATCTGGTTTGCGAATTAGGGTTGTAAAATGATATATCTACTGAATATATCAAATATCTAGTGCAACCAATCTATTAATTACACTGCATCTAGATGATTTACGTTAAGAAAATCTAAATATATTTGTTTATTTAAGATTTTTTAGCCGAAATGTAGAACCCGCAAACCCCGCCCACAACACAATGCACTTCCCTAACCTTCTGCTACCAAAAATTTATTTATCTGAATCGAAGGAGAAATGTGCAAAAGTTATATTAACATATCGTATTGTTGAGTTATCTGTTTGTTGTTGTTTTTTCGTGGACAATTGTTGAATTTATCATTTTAATAAAATTGTCTTGTGAATAAAATACTTTTGGGCGGAACTACGTTATGCAAGCCACGTGGTTTCAGCGATAGCAGCGTAACAACCATGGCAACGAACAACGAACAAACTAAATGTAATATACATTCACTGAACTAAGAAAGTGAAAATAAAACGAAAACAGCCAATGGGAAGAAGAGAAAAAATGTGTTAAATTACATAGGCTTGGATCTGGAGAATTTCAAGCCAATAACAGTTATGTAGGAACATACTGAATGTGGCACACTGTCACATACGGATTTTGACTGTAAATTCATTGTATGTCATTTTTTAAGTAAATTACTTTTCATTGACTTTAAATGTGCTGTGAATAAGTGCAGAGCACCATGGCTGAAAACATGGCTTTAACTCGTAGAGTCAATACACCTCTATGTTCCCTTTTATTTTATGTTTTTACAAACTCATAGTTGCTTCAGAGGATTCAAGATCCAATAATGTATTGTCATTTCAACTCAGTCGAAGGGGATTTTGATGGTGAGCTCACAAAAAACAAAACACCTCCCACACATTTGTACATTACAGTAAATAACATATTACATTATGGTAAACACATTTTTTTTTTTTTTAGATTAGATTAGATTCAACTTTATTGTCATTATGCAGAGTACAAGTACAGAGCTAATGAAATGCAGTTAGCATCTAACCAGAAGTGCAAGAATATAGTGTTTTATATACATAAAGGTGCAGAGTAAGTAAAGCTATGATATACAGAAAGTACAGTGGAGTTGCTATATACAATATTGATCAGAGTATATACAGAATATAAATATGAATGCAATTTAGGGATTGTATGTACATTATGAACAGAGCAATGAAGGATTATATATATATTATGAACAGCAGGAACGTGAGAACAGTGGTAATAAATACAGTTGGATGAGTGTGCAAAAATATTGTTGAACAGTGTATTCTATGCAAAATAACAGTAGTGCAATATTTTTTATATAAATATTTTACTGTGCATGTACAGTAACAATTATAGACAGTTTATTTTTTCATTTTGTACTCATACAGACAGACTAGTGGGGATATGTATGCTTAAATACAGTGCCTTTAAAATAGATCAAACCTAGTAAAACAACATGTCTGCACAAGTAACGCAGTAAAGTAATTAAATTATATATATATATTATATTATATTATATTATATGTGGGTGAAACATCACAGTGGCTTGATGTCATTTTCTTTCCAGCTGTTGGAGACCTTGAATGAGAGCAGCTTACTGCAGTCCTAAAGAGTTAAGGAAAACACAGATTTATGGGAGGAAGAGTGATCTTTTTTCACAATTTGAATTAATATTTCATGGACTCAGGCCATGAAATTCTGCAACAATGATTAACCTCTTGAGGCTTTGAGCTGTCAAGATGTGATAGCAGGTATTCCTCTAAACACGCGGGTTCTGTGTAATGGATCAACCGCACTTGTACTGGAGCTTTGGTTCCTCACAAGGCCAAAGTTTGCATCCAATGTGACAATCATATCTCCATCCGCCTGGAAAACAAACACTTACAGTAACACTGGTTTTGTACCCGCACCAGGTTTATACATTTATACTATTACTTCTATTATAATACTACATAAACAAATTAACTTAGTTTGATATTCATTCAGATTTTATTTCTATGCCATTAATTTAATCAAACAAGAACCACGCTGGAATTATAACCAACCTTTGGACATGCTGGGCATATGGTTCCATCATTTAATTGTGGGCAAATATCAACCAAACCTCTTTGTCGGAAGTGGTGATGCCTAAAATGGGATATGGGGTGTTGCAAAAACCCTCAACAGAAACCTGACACTCCAGTGACAGAGAAACAGAAAGCTCTAGCAGAGGGATGGAGAAGGCTGTCTGTCTGGGGCTTGTGGCTGTTGCTGGTCAGAGCCCATATCTCAGCAGAGTACAGGTTTCTGGTTCACACGCACACATGGTGACTGTAATGGTGCAGAGCCGTCCTGCCAAATATAAAGAGCAAAATAACATAAAAACATAACCTAGTAGTACAATAGAGACTAACATATCAGTATAAATTAAATTAAATGTATGCATTTAGCAGACGCTTTTATCCAAGGCGACTTACAGTGGATTCAGGCTATACATTCATATAGTTTATATACTATCATGATAGTATATAAACTATACATTTAGTTTATATAGTATAGACTAAATCACTTGAGTGTGTCACATAAAACTTAATGTTTGTAATTATTGGAATCAACAAACAACTTTGATTAATTCTTTAAAGGAAATCATTACTCCACATGTAATAGGATTGAATTCCTTAACCTGTCAATAAAATTAAATACATTAAGATTTTGTATCAGGTAAAATGACAAACCTGTGCTGACAATGACCTTCATGTCCTTTGTGTACACAGCATGGGTGCCATGGGCTTCAGGTAAATATAAGAATAACCCCAGGGAGGATGGCTCATAGTAAACATTCTGTAAGAAAGATGGATAGCTCTAATGTTTTTAAAACAACAAACTTGTGACACTAACAGTTGATACTGCATAGTGCTAAAACAATTTGAAGTATCTAATGAATCTGTTGACATTACTGTGAGTTTGCTGTCTGTATGCAAGTATAGCAATAGCAATGTAAGACTGTATGCTATTGTTCTTACATTCCACTTTTCAGGAAGATGCAGTGAATTTCTGTGAATCCTCTTCAGGCAAACCTCAGAGAACACTGCAGTGGAGCTGCACTCAATGCACCTATAATCAGCATGTTCTCAGCAGACAGCACACTGGGTAGTGATCGGTGCTGAACATTCAAACGTCACCTTAAGCATCTCATCCTTGACTGCATCCCAGGCATGAAGCTCTCTCTTCTTTGCCTTACTGTATGCGCTCTCAGAACAGCTCGGTGTCACATCATCAGGTTCAGCAGGTTGAGATGTAATAGAAGCGTCTGAAGGGTGGGTCTGTTTGTAGCTGGGCTGGGGAAGACCTTGACTGAGGTAAGAAAACTTCGCAGGGCCAGCGATAGACCTCCTCACCAACTTAATTTTAACGTTCCTGAAACGTGGGGTCATCTTAAGTGCTTTTCCCATATCTGAAATCAAAATATTTGACAATTATTACATAAAGCAAAGTGCAACCCGTACCGTACTTCTTATCACAGCCTAAAAGACAGAAACACATGAGGGAAAATGAGATGCAGTCAGATGAGGGATATTTGGTGCGATAGTTAGATACAGCTAGCTAGATATATAGATTGCAAGATAGATAGATAGATAGATAAATACACATCGAGCTAGATAGATTATATAAATAGATACACAGCTAGCTAGCTATATATATAAACTGCTCAAAAAAAATAAAGGGAACACTTGTGGGTTATATTGTGTTGTTAAGTATTCCCTTTATTTTTTTGAGAAGGTTTATAGATAGAAAGACAGATCCAAAGCTTCCTGATATGGGATCAAATCCAGCCAAGCTTGGTTCAAACCCACAGAACTTTATTTTACACTCTAGTCAAGATCGCAAGGTTTCCAAACATCCGTAAAATACATCTTGTTTAATATTTCCCTCAAGTCAATATGGGCTACATTAGTCCAATGATCCGGCTTCAGTGAGGCGTTATCGAGCATACACAATATGCAATAAGCCGGTATGAGTGTAAAAAGTCATTTTGACAGTTTAACTAGAAACTTAATTCCCCCATTAGCTTCAGGCGTAAATACACACTCATATTAGCAACCTTAATGCTCACATAATAAAGCATGCAACGTTAACGTAACGACACGCTAATAACGTAATATTGTCTAGCGATAACGTTTGCAGATACATCGCAATACGGTTATCTCATGTCAACAATCATGACACGCAATACGAGTGTATGCATTGTTTTCCATTACAGTTTAAATGCTCATTTTTATAATTTTAATAGTCTTACCTGAAAATATTAAGCAGGAAATATCGCAACGTTGCCGCTTTCGTCCAGTAGACTTCCGATTACAGGTGAGCAGGAATTCTGGGATTGGATCTGGAGTCTTCTCTTGTATATTTGTGGGTGATCAACCATTTGGATGGATGATCACGGCCTTCTGAGCCTACTAGTAGGCACAGGAGGCCCCTCCTGGCCCATTTCTATGGGCTGATAACCGCTGATAACGCCCCATTCAATCGAGTGATAACGTTCGAATACTCGGTGGAGTATCTAAGTCTGCTGATTGACGAGGCTGCGGAGGTCTAAATCATTTTCGTAAACCCAATAAAAAAATAAAATAAAAAAAAAATAAAAAAGCTGCTAACAACTGTCTATTATATAGACGGACAAACTGTTCTTCGACTTGAAATGGATTTTGCTCACGCGCTGCAAATCAAATAGAAAAAGTTTACTCGGCGACCAATAAGCATTCACCATGACGAAGCCTAACGTGCCATAAACAACCAAAATTATGCATTTCCCCCCATTCTTTTTATTTTATTTAATTTAAGTTAAAGTTTGAACATTTAATATTAAAATAATAACTAAAAGCAGGTTTAAGCGTGTCAAATACTCAGATACTTTAGATGTTTACTGCACTGAAATGATATCAGAATTGTATTAACAATATGTCATTAGATCGAACAAAGTTTGGTGTTTCTGTCATTTTGACACGCGACATAAAGACAAACAGATAAAACAGGAAGTAAATGACCTGCAGACAAACTGAACACAAACCTGCTTCACTGCAGCTGAAAATCACTTTAACATTACACAATAACTTATGATCGTTTAATATATTTTGTGGAAAGATTAATCAAATTTTGATAAGGAGATTTATATGTTTGTTGGAAAATATAAAGGTTGTACTTTGTACTTTCTTTAAACAGCAGGTCGTAGTTCAGATTGCTCAGTAAGTTTACGAGTCTCTCACTTTGTTTCAAACGAATGATTGTGTTTCCATCACTATCAGTTCTCACATTTTAACCAGTTAAACTATCATTTTTCTTTAAAATGCTTTAAGAGGAAAAGAACAATGGCAGAATCTTCACATACAGCAAGAAAAACCAGGAGACAGAGTGGCTGACTGTACATGATCTCTTTATATTTGAGTTTCTTCAGCACTCTTTGTCTCTAAACACTCTTTACATTCAACCAGCTTCATGAGGTGCATCATGGGATTCTTCATAAACAGTATTGAAGGAGTTCACACTAATCCTAAATAATGTCTCTTTCCAGTCATGTCATCCTCCATGAGTTCACTGTCTGAGGAGATTCAGTGCTCTGTATGTCTGGATGTGTTCACTGATCCAGTCTCGACTCCATGTGGACACAACTTCTGCAAGATCTGTCTGAATAAGTGCTGGGACAACAGCCAGACCTGCAGCTGTCCATACTGTAAAGAAACATTCAAGCAAAGACCTGATCTCAAGATTAATACCACACTCCGAGAGCTCGTAGGTCACTGTAAGAAGAAAAGTCCTGAGAAAACAACTGAAGTTCTGTGTGACTTCTGTGAGGAAAGAAAGCTGAAAGCGCTGAAGTCGTGTCTGGTGTGTCAGAGCTCTTACTGTGAAACTCACCTGGAGCCTCATTTGAGAGTGACACGTTTGAAGAAACACAAACTGATGGATCCTGTGAGTAATCTGGAGGACTATATATGTCAGAAACACGAGAGACCTCTGGATCTGTTCTGTAGAGATGATCAGACATGTGTGTGTTCATTCTGCACCGAGACAGACCACAAGAACCACAACACTGTTCCTATAGAAGAGGAGAGTCAAGAGAAGAAGGTAGACGTTATTATTCTTTTAAAGGACTGATATCATGAGGAATCAGATTTTATTTCATATTGTGAGTTTAATCTGTGTTATGATAAATGTGTCTGTGTTGTTCTCTCTATAGACTGAACAGACATAGACATTGAGAAGACATAACAATAACAAAATAAACAAACAATCAAACGAATGACAGATGACTATCAGACTAAAATATACAGCAACAGCCAATAAAACAAGAACTAAAATGTCCAGGGCTTGTTCTGCTCTCGTCCAGGGTGCAGAGTGAAGTTTAATTCTTCATTTGAGGGATTCTGAAAACACATGTAGCCTATGTACAGTATTGTTCAAAATAATAGCAGTACAATGTGACTAACCAGAATAATCAAGGTTTTTAGTATATTTTTTATTGCTACGTGGCAAACAAGTTACCAGTAGGTTCAGTAGATTGTCAGAAAACAAACAAGACCCAGCATTCATGATATGCACGCTCTTAAGGCTGTGCAATTGGGCAATTAGTTGAAAGGGGTGTGTTCAAAAAAATAGCAGTGTCTACCTTTGACTGTACAAACTCAAAACTATTTTGTACAAACATTGTTTTTTTCTTCTGGGATTTAGCAATCCTGTGAATCACTAAACTAATATTTAGTTGTATGACCACAGTTTTTTAAAACTGCTTGACATCTGTGTGGCATGGAGTCAACCAACTTGTGGCACCTCTCAGCTGTTATTCCACTCCATGATTCTTTAACAACATTCCACAATTCATTCACATTTCTTGGTTTTGCTTCAGAAACAGCATTTTTGATATCACCCCACAAGTTCTCAATTGGATTAAGGTCTGGAGATTGGGCTGGCCACTCCATAACATTAATTTTGTTGGTTTGGAACCAAGACTTTGCCCGTTTACTAGTGTGTTTTGGGTCATTGTCTTGTTGAAACAACCATTTCAAGGGCATGTCCTCTTCAGCATAGGGCAACATGACCTCTTCAAGTATTTTAACATATGCAAACTGATCCATGATCCCTGGTATGCGATAAATAGGCCCAACACCATAGTAGGAGAAACATGCCCATATCATGATGCTTGCACCTCCATGCTTCACTGTCTTCACTGTGTACTGTGGCTTGAATTCAGAGTTTGGGGGTCGTCTCACAAACTGCCTGTGGCCCTTGGACCCAAAAAGAACAATTTTACTCTCATCAGTCCACAAAATGTTTCTCCATTTCTCTTTAGGCCAGTTGATGTGTTCTTTGGCAAATTGTAACCTCTTCTGCACATGCCTTTTTTTTAACAGAGGGACTTTGCGGGGGATTCTTGAAAATAGATTAGCTTCACACAGACGTCTTCTAACTGTCACAGTACTTACAGGTAACTCCAGACTGTCTTTGATCATCCTGGAGGTGATCATTGGCTGAGCCTTTGCCATTCTGGTTATTCTTCTATCCATTTTGATGGTTGTCTTCCGTTTTCTTCCACGTCTCTCTGGTTTTGCTCTCCATTTTAAGGCATTGGAGATCATTTTAGCTGAACAGCCTATCATTTTTTGCACCTCTTTATAGGTTTTCCCCTCTCTAATCAACTTTTTAATCAAAGTACGCTGTTCTTCTGAACAATGTCTTGAACGACCCATTTTCCTCAGCTTTCAAATGCATGTTCAACAAGTGTTGGCTTCATCCTTAAATAGGGGCCACCTGATTCACACCTGTTTCTTCACAAAATTGATGACCTCAGTGATTGAATGCCACACTGCTATTTTTTTGAACACACCCCTTTCAACAAATTCAACTAATTGCCCAATTGCACAGCCTTAAGAGCGTGCATATCATGAATGCTGGGTCTCATTTGTTTTCTGAGAATCTACTGAACCTACTGGTAACTTGTTTGCCACGTAGCAATAAAAAAATATACGAAAAACCTTGATTATTCTGGTTAGTCACATTGTACTGCTATTATTTTGAACAATACTGTATGTGAACAAAAATGTGTGAGCAATAGTTACACAGATTCTTCTGTTAGCAAACACTGCTAATAATGTGTTGCCTGTCCTGGTTGAGCAGAGAAACACAGAGAAGGAGAAAGCAGTCCGTGTGGAGCTCTTGACTGATCTCATCCGCTCCATTGAGAGACATCAGACTGAACTGCTGGAGATGATGGAGGAGCAGCAGAAAGCAGCAGAGAAACAGGAGCAAGAGCTGATTGAAGAGCTGGAGCAGGAGATCACTGAGCTAAAGATGAGAAACACTGAGCTGGAGCAGCTCTCACACACTGAAGATCACCTCCACCTCCTACAGGTCAGTCAACATGATCTCTCTGATCAATCATAATGCAGGATATGACATGCTGAAGGATTTCTCCTCTCTCCTGCTGTAGATTCACTCATCCCTGTGCAGCTCTAGAAACACCAGGAACTGGTCTGAGATCAGTATGAAGACTCATGAGAGTCTGGAGACTCTGAGGAGAGCTCTGACTCAACTGAAGGACACTATAGATGAGAAACTCACACTAACTGGTACATCAATACACACTGATCAGATATAAACATGATAGTGTACTCTGTTCTTTAAATATAAGCTTCAGATCTGATTGTTTTCTTGTCATGTGTCTCTACAGAGCTGAAGTGGATGCAGCAGTATGCAGGTACAGTGTGCTGTCTGCACTACACTAGTTTACATTCATACACTCACTGCTTCATTACTGCACTACAATCTGATTCAACACTGGGTTAACTAAAAACATCAGCATCACAGAATATCTGTATTCTCTGTTTTCTCAGTGGATGTGACTCTGGATCCTGATACAGCTCATCCTGATCTCATTCTGTCTGATGATGGAAAACAAGTGAGATGTGGAGACATTAGACAGAAACTCCCAGACAAACCAGAGAGATTTGATACATGTGTTGACGTCTTGGGAAAGGAGGGATTCTCCTCAGGGAGATTTTATTTTGAGGTGCAGGTGAAGGGAAAGACTGACTGGGATTTAGGAGTGGCCAGAGAATCCATTAACAGGAAGGGACAGATCACACTGAGTCCCAGAGATGGATACTGGACTGTGTGGCTGAGGAATGGAGATGAATATAAAGCCTGTGAGGATCCTCGTGTCTCTCTGTCTCTGAGAGTGAAGCCGCAGCGGGTCGGTGTGTTTGTGGATTATGAGGAGGGTCTGGTCTCCTTTTATGATGTGGAGTCCAGCTCTCATATCTACTCTTTCACTGCTCAGTCTTTCACTGAAAAACTCTATCCATTATTTAGCCCATGCCCTAATGATGGAGGTAAAAACTCAAGCCCACTGATCATCACACCTGTCCGTTATAATAAATGAATTTACTCAGTTATCAAATGAAAATGAAAGATTAAAATAATACATTTTGTAATAAAAAACCTGGAAACATTATGTGCTGCTATTTCTTATCATTTGCTTTTCAGTTTTTAAAATCTAAATGATCTTATCACATATTTTTTATGTATATATAATTCTTGTTCAGTAAATGATATTTTGTTCAACTTTTCATAAATATTCCTGCTATTTTTCTTCCTGATAATGTGAAATTGCCATCTGTGCAAAGTTGGTGCAATAAAATAATGTAATAGTTAACAATCACTTGTTTACATAGATAGATAGATTCATAGATAGATAGATAGATAGATAGATAGATAGATAGATAGATCTATGTACCATAATTCTTAACTGTAGCATTTGTTATAATAAGACTAGTCTCTAAATCATTACCAGGACAGTATATATATATATATGTATATATACTTTTATATATATAGCTACACATAATATTCAAATAAAACAAGCACTGCTTTATTTTGAGAATAGTTGAATTTAGCAGAGCATTCAAAAAAAGTAAAGGTGGTCGTGAGTAGTTTAAAGGGGGGGTGAAATGCTGGTTTTCACTCAATCTGTTAATCTTGAGTACCTATAGAGTAGTACTGCATCCTTCATAACTCCAAAAAGTCTTTAGTTTTATTATATTCATAAGAGAAAGATAGTCTGTACCGATTTTTCCCGGAAAAACACGAGCGCCTAGAGGCGTGACGTGTGGGCGGAGCTAAAGAATCACGAGCGCCAGTAGGATTTTGTGTTGAGCGCGTCTGGAAGCTGTGACACAGATCCAGAGGCTGAAATTTAACAAGAGCAGCATCAGCAAAGGCTTCTCTATGTAGGGGTGTGACGGTTAGTATATAACCGTGAGACCGACGGTTATAGTTGAACACCGTCATTAGAACTCTATAACCGCCAAAACCGTGTCATTAAAATATTTTTTACAAACATTTTTTATCAAAAATTATTTTCATTTTTTAGATAAGATCATAAGATGCGCAATATATCGGGAGACATGGTTTTTACCACTTAATGAAGTTTTGTAAATCGTCAGACATGATATTTACCACTTCATAAAATTTTGCTTTGTAGAAAACCTTTCTTAAAAACGAATTTCGTTTTGTACAAATTTTATCTTAATTTTAATAAATGTTTCATCAACCAATTGCATGTATTTTAATAAATAAAAAGCAAGTAAAGCAGACAATGATAACCGTGACATGGAAGCACCAGCGCGCCGCTTGCACTGCACTGCACTGTGAACTAGAGCGCATCTCATCGTAAATAAAACTCAGCATCATACTTTAGCATTAAATATCTTTGCTGCATCCTTTCTAGAACAGACAATGGCTTTTTTTTTGCGGCTCGCATCAGCAAAGCATTGCATCGCCATAGACCGCAAAACAAGCAGCGGATGGCGGGCGGGTGCGGCTTTGAAATTTGCTCTATGATTTCCATGAAGCAAAAAACGAGGACGGAATCTCGAAATCCAGTCATGAAAATGAAACTTGCATTTTAATATGGACAGTCATGGAATTTGCCAAAGTTAGCATAAAATAATCAAATCAAATCTCCATATGGACCAGTATCTGTAAATGTTAAGCCGCAAAAGTTGTTTAAAATATAAATCCGTGTTCTGTGCGTCTCTGTGTGAATTAATGAATGGCAGAGACGTGCAGGTTTGTTTACTACATAGACTGAAGCGCATGACGCTTGCATTAATTTCAGCATCTGAGCTTCAGAGTTCTCTCTCCTTCAAGCGATCTGAACTTTTCAGCTCATCTCAATGGACGCACAGCGCACCTGTATTTGATGCTCTGTTAACTCTTTGTGAAGGCGCACGACTCACCGTCGCTTTACTGATAGCGCTGTTTTTCACACATGCAAAGAGAGAGAGAGCGAGAGTCTTACCACGCTTAAACAACACGCTATATGTAAACTATTCTTTGTTGTCTTCTCCTGTCAAAATAATGGATTAAATTTAGAAATATTCATATTCATTTTCGAACAAGCAGAAGACATACCAGTTTCTCCGGTAGTGGGCGGAGCTAATGGGCAAATGGCAATGCCTTTTTTTTGCGGCTCGCATCAGCAAAGCATTGCATCGCCATAGACCCCAAAACAATCAGCGGATGGCGGGCGGGTGCGGCTTTGAAATTTGCTCAAAAAACGTTGGCGCGAATGATGAGTTTTGTGACAGATCTCCTTAATAAACGGAGGTCTGAAATGTCTGCCCCTTTACCGATCAGAGCGCGCGCTGACACGGAGTTAACCCGCTATCTCCAAGAACAACCAATTGACTTGGAGCCCCCCCCGACGGTTATGTTATGAACCGTCACATTTGACTCACGTCATAACCGTCATCACCAATTCTGAAACCGGCACACCCCTATGTGGTATGTACTGAAACTGTATATATTTGCTTAGCGGTTTTGGAAAATGACTAAGTTCCACTTTGTCGTCTTTTTTTTTTTTTTTTTTTAAGCTGTACATGTGGAAAGTGCAGTTTGATAACAACATCGCATGTTGTTTACTTGATGTGCTTACACGCCGATAGCTAAGTTAATAACACAGAGATATTTGAAGCAGTTTTACTCACCGCCTGTGGTTCCAACACACGATCGTGACCCTTTTTCGTTGGGATTGCATCATCCTTAAGAAATAAACTATGTGCAAATCCAGCGTCAAACTGGGCCTTGTTTGTAAAACAAGCATCTTCGAAATGCAGGGAACAAACACAAACACTTGCACAACTCCTTTGATGCTCTGTAAAAATAAACTCCATCCACCACTGTTCCCTTAATGCTGTTTCTCTTTTGGTAATCTGTGCAGGGTTGTCTTGCCCTGGCAACCAAAAACACACTCCTTTTGTGACATTTCGCGACGCTCTCGCTCTGATCAGTGATTGTCTGTGCACAGCCTCTCTCAGTGCTCTGCTATACGGGAGCGCGCGCTCTTCCGGCAGACGCCCCTTAGCACCCATATAAGGAAATTCCGCTCCATCTAACGTCACACAGAGCCATACTCGAAAAAAACTTTCGGAAACTTGTGACAAACCTGAAGGAGTATTTTTGGAACAGAAATACTCCTTCAAAGGTACAACTTAATTTTTTAAACTTTGTCCATGTTTAGCATGGGAATCCAACTCTTTAACAGTGTAAAAACTCAGTATGCATGAAATAGCATTTCACCCCCCCTTTAAAAAGATTTTAATAAATGTGCTGTTCAAGACTGTTTTCTCCTCTTTTCATCAGTTTATTTGCCTTTTTTTAGATACTGTTCGACTTTCTCCATCACATTTTAAAGAGTCTGTCACATATTTGACCATCAGCTTCACGATAGGAATGGCTCTGGTAATCTTATCACACTTCTGGAGGGTTGTACTTGCTAGTTTTGGTTATTGAGGGTTATATCCCCGAAAGGGCAGGACTTTCAGTTCCCTAAATGACTTTAACCCTGAGCACCAGTTAAAAATATTACTCTGAGGTATTTAGAGGACAAAAATGTCAGTATCAAAAAGAGCTTTCATTAAAAATCTGAAGTTTTGAAGCACAGAAATAAGTTTGGACTCATTTTAATGAAGAACCTTAGGGAAAAAAAGTTAAAGTGAAACAGAAATGTTATAGAGGTTTTAGCTTATGAAAACATTTTTATACCAAAAACATTTTATAAAACATGTTAAACTAATATCTTAAACTGATATCTTTAAAAAATGAGCTTTCAGGATTTGTTTAGGTGCAGTTCCTAACTTTGTCCATTAGATGTCAGCAAAGCACAAGACTATTTTTTGTCATATTAGTGAATTGATTAATGGTTGTGGAGTAATTAAATGCACAATGTCTATTACAATAACACACACAGTGTATGTAATGTGTGTGTGTACACTATATATATGTATATCATAACAAACCATACATCAATGGAAATGTGATTTATTCAGCTTTCAGATGATGTATAGATCTCAATTTGGACTTGTCTTTTGCTCCAGGGTTACATTTGCATTTTCTTTTCAGCCTGAGAGAACTCTGAAAAGGACAACAAATGACAATAATTATTGTAACATGGAGTCAGAGACGTTTGGATCCATTTGCAGTATTTTATTCGAATGTTCAGACAGGCAGTAATCAGCAAACAGTGTCAAGTATGTAATGGGATCTCCAGAAACAGAAACAATATCAGACAGAGAATCACGGGCGGTATACACAATCCACGGTAATACACGGAAAGAACAGACACAGGGAAACCGCTTGGAAATGTCAGACGGGGCTAAACAAGACTTCACAATGTGTGAGAATCCAAACACAGTATATAAAGAGGAGAGGTAATGGGGAACACCTGGTGGTGATTAACCTAAAGCAAAGGATTATGGGAAATGAGGTTCAAGGGCAGTCCAGCTGACAACCGTGACTTTGTGTCCATGATAAGGCAGGTAGAAAGTTCACACATGGCCTTCATAGCCGTCACAGGACAGACAGTGAGTTCACAGACGGGTGAAACTGACACCTCTGGAGGTTCTTCTGCAGTTTCAGCTGACACCTCTGGAAACACAGTAGGTGCCGCTGTCTCAGGAGTCTCTGTCGTGGTATATGCAGCACAAACACTTCATAAAGCCATCCCCAATGTGGGAAGCACTACAGACAGGGGAAAAAAGTTCAGGAACAGGAGGGCTAGAGTCAATCAGTTTCGGGATAGTGACGAGACTCTGGACGGTCAGCTGGGACACGTCTAGTCTGATGTTCAGAAGGAGGTGGACATCATCAGTCAGGTGCTGCATCAGTATCAGTTGTATTCACCGGATGCTCTCCATTTTATTATGTGTGATTTTAACAAATGTTCTCTGGAGGGAGTTTTACATTTCCAGCAATATATTGACTGTCCTACAGCCATCAGAAAATACTTGACTTATGTTATGGGTCGATACCAGATGCATATAGATCCTTTTCCAGAGCCCAAATGGTTGTGCAGACCATAATGTAGTCTCTTTGCAACCATTATCCAGTGTTGTTTGTTTGTATTTTTTTTTTTTTTTTAAATATAAGTAATATAATGTTGTTGTTTTTTAGAAAAATATGGGTTTTGAACAACTTTGTAAACCAGCGAGCACTGGTAATCGCCTTCAGACACAGTTATGATCGCAGCTCCATATGTTTCGCTGTGGTTATATTTAAGATGCTGTAGATAAGGACCAGTTTAATAGTTTAAGTGGAAAGAATAAAAAAAGATGCAGCAGTTTAAGAGATATCATCAGCTGAAGGACAACAGAAACGTCAAAGAGCTCATTTGTGGTCTGATGTGCACATGTCTGTGAGCTACTTTCAGTCTGACAAATAGTCCAACAGTGAACTGACTGAAGGAATTAAAGTACAGAATCATATTTCACTTCACTGTTCATAATAAAGGCAATCAAAGTTATTTTAACTAAACATTGCAGAAATATTAGGCTACTTGTTTGCACAGTGTGTATTTGACTCTTAACCAATCATCTTCCTTTGCAGGTTTGGTCATATCTTCCTTTCTATAACCTTCGAATGCATCAGAACAAGCCACACTGACATGTTTCTAGCAATGACTAACAATAATGAAGATTAAAAAGGACAGTGGTGTGAAGAAGTGTTCCTGATTTCTTATTTTTTTGCATGTTTGCCACACTTTAATGTTTCAGATCATCAAACAAATGTAAATATAAGTCAAAGACAACACGAGTAAAACACCATGAAGCTTTTAATTGAAGGTTTTTATTATTAAGCGGAAAAAAACCCAAACTACATGGTCCTGTGTGAAGAAGTGTTTGCTCCTCTGTTAAAACTGTGGTTTATCACACCTGAGTTCAGTTTCTCTGGCCACACTCAGACCTGATTACTGTCACACCTGTTCACAATCAACAAATCTCTGAAATAGGATCTGCCTGACAAAGTGAAGTACACCAAAAGATGCTCAAAAGCTAGAAATCATGCCTAGAGCCAAAGAAATTCAGAAACAAATGAGAAAGAAAGTAATTGAGATCTATCAGTCTGTAAAAGGTTATAAAGCCATTTCTAAAGATTTGGGACTCCAGCGAACCACAGTGAGAGCCATTATTCACAAATGGAGCTGCTCCACTGCAGCGACTTAAACTGTAATGATGCGCTTTGCTGTAATAATGCAGGGAACTACTCGTTATAAATCTCCTGTCATATTTTCCACTAATAGTGAAAAGTCGCGTTTTATACTTTTTTATTTTTTATCTGAAACGTGCTGCGATTAATATTCCAATGCCACTCAAATAATGCAGAAACACTCAAGCAAGCAAAACACTCGCAAAGAGAATGAGAGGAACAGTATTAATGTACTGCCGAGCGCATTACACACAAGTTTATCTCGTAAATATTAATTTACTTCGCAACTGCACTCACAACTACCTACTAACTAGGGCCCGGTTCCCCAAAACGTTCTTATTGCTAAGTAGTTCTTAACCTATTCCTTAATCTCTCTCTTAATCAACTCTGCAGACCTGGTACCGGGTCCAAAAATAGCATGCAAGATGTTCCTGTTTCATTTGCAAAGCCTTCCTTATATGGTATCAGCCCATATATGGGTTCATTTGAAAGCTTAGTGTTTTCTTTACAAAGAATACCATTAATTGGGGTTTTATCATACATAAAGTAGTCAAATTAAGCTAAGAAATATATCCCCCCCGACCACAAATTTCCGTCTAACGATTGCGAATAATTTTTCATAAGATTGTGTATTTAAAATATTTTTCACAAAACAGTCAAGTCATATATCACAAGAAAGCTCTCATTCTCAGGAATCATTTTATTGTGTGACAATCACAGATCGAATGATCTTCAACAGAATCGCGATGTAAAATTTCTCACCTCATTGCAAATTATTATTTATACATTTTAGCACCGCTTCAGTCAGCCGCAAACAGCCACACATACCTATATACTTGATATAATCTTTTAGATTAGAATCTCTTCTTTCAAACAAGACCATTTTTACGTTTCTGCGTGCTTCCATTGCTGAGATATAAAGTGTTTTGTACAAGTGCGCACAAAGGGCTGTGAGAAGAGACGCACAGAGAAGCGCTCACTAACTCATATGATAAGACTAAGCGGCTTTCTTCAGCTATATCTATCAGATCTCTTTTGTGAAGCCCTATTGGTCCTTATAGCTGTCATTCACAAGCTGTGTCCTCCACTCAGAGGTGCTAAAATCAACACCAAGGCGCAACAGCGGGGGGAGGGAGTGGACAGTGACTGCCCAGTCCCTCTTCCGCCAGCGAAGCGCTGGCCGATGGGAAATTGTGTTTTTGGCTGCTTCTAAACAAAGAAACACGCGAGGAAAAACTACAAGCGGACGAATCGCCGGGTTAACAATGCATAATAATCACAATATAAGTTATGGATGACCACCGTCGCCGTGGAGAGGTCAGGACGCGCATCTGGTAAGCCTATACGCGTGCTACTTGCTTTTATATATTTGATTCTTTATTTTGAAGCGTGGAAGCTCCGCTAACAATAGGGCTTGGGCGCCAAGTTGCATTCTGGGACGTGGCGTCCATGTTGCCAGCTTCGCGAATGTAAACATACAGCCAGTTGAACGAGAAGAGCAGAGTTGGTAGAAAGAAAAAAAGATGTCAAAATCGCGAAAAGGTTGTGGGATTTATAGGGACACGCTAAATAGGGATGCCAGGGACCGGTATGTGGACAAAATCGGCTCTATTAACGGTTTGGATCCATTTGAAATTCCCTACAAATAGTGGAGTACCGACGGAGACTTTTTGCCGCACGTTTGCATTACAGATATCTTCGGCTACCTTGTTTGTTTTGTGAGCGTCTACACTTCAGAATAGTTCCGAAGCTACAAGTCAAGTCTCATGTACAGTTCACAAATGGATGGGTTCAGGATCTGCAAATCATAGAAACGGAACAGCGGCAAAACAGTATACAGTAATCCAGTAAGGTGCGCTCTAACGTTACCTAGCTGCTTGTTTAGTAACCGTTAGTGCTAACAACCATTCACACATGGACTTTTAACAATGTGTTTCAAAAGTGTAGTTAGTAGCTGTCCACCCTCCCGTTTTTCCGGGGTTCTCACGTATTTGAGCTGTTTTCCCGCTGTCTTCCCGTTTTAGTATTTTCCTGTAAAATATCCCATTAGCCCCTCCATCAGACCTGTCAAGTCTCTGTGTTGTTGTCCTGTTGCTACTCCTTGTCCTTCCAGCAAAACAGATGTTTTCAAAGCATCGTTTTGATTACTTGAAAGCAACCTTAGCGTGATGTTGGGCTTTTTAAGATAGCGTTGTTGTTGTGAGAGCACGATTTCACGTCAATCTGTAACTAAAGTCACGAATTTTTGCTGTCAGCAGAGGGATGGCAACAAAAAGATGAACGTTGAAATTTTTCGTATTTTGGATGAGTAACTCGAGAAATTTCCCTTATTTTCAATGTTGACTTAAGCTATATAAATGAATATTCAGATGTTATGGTCTCCGTAGTTGCGCCTCCAAGCAGGAAAGTGGTGTAAAGTTAATCCATTCTCATTTTATTTTCCCCATGGCGATTATGTGTTGCGCTATTACACCCCACAATACAGCAATGGTTGAAAATGGTTAAAATAGATTTTTAATGGATCAAATTAAGACACGGATGAGAGGGAGTATGTCTAAACACTGCGCAGTAGTCCGAATGGCAGTAAAAGAGGCTGTCAACGTGGCGGCCACGCCAAGTAAAGACGTCACGACGCCCAAGCCCTATTGCAAAGCCTTAAGCTCTCTCGGCCACCGTATTTACCGAAGTAGCGATATCGCGCAACCAAACGCAATCTTTCCGTTCTGATCATAGACAGTCTCGAGCCTATTATTATATTATATACTATATTATAGCTAAAATTGCAGGACAGTCAGAATTATGTGTCCTTAACTCCAAAGTTAGTTTGAGTTCTGCAAAGAAAAAAGGGACATCAATGGTTTCAATAAAATATGAATAAAATGTGAAGTAAACAGACAGGACACAACAGAAACATTACATAAAAAAAAAAAAAAAAAAAATCAGTCTCAAAAGAATTAAGTCATCTTGTCTCTGGATTTCAATATCTACAAAAACAAACATTATTTTAGCCTTAGTAAACAAAAAAAAAAAAAAAAAAAGATAACTTGATAGAATTATGAAGTCTCCTTAAACCCGTCTGTCCCTCTCTTCAGAAGAATACATCCTCCTCCTCACACAGTCTGAGACTCCTGACACAAACAGCTTCTGTGTCTTTAACTCTCAGTGCGAGGACAACGAAGACACAAGCTTGACGAGTCTGAAATATTACATGCAAAACATACTTTGAACGATTACCACTTCAACAGCTTCAAAATTATTATGCTAGTCTTTATTACATAACTCGGTTTCCTTTAGGAAACTAACGTACATTCAGTTTAACCGCGAAAAATAAGAGAACAAATTAAAATTGACAACAGGTAATTAAAATTAAAAACAGGTAAACAATAAATGATAACTTTATATTTTGAATCTTTACTTACCATAATGTCTTTCACTCGCTTCTCGCTTCTTTCATGCTGAGAAAATGGCGGCTGCTGCATTGGAAACGTACAATCCTAACATGACGTGCGTGCTCTCCTTCACGTCCACGTTCCCAGCCCAGTACCGCTGGGTTATAAGCAAGACCACTTTTCAACCCAAAACTTGGGTTAAAACAACTCAATGTCCTACACAACGGTCTCAACCCAGCATTTGGGTTGAAAAAACAACCCAGTGTTTTTTAGAGTGGGAAGTCTTTATTAATTTGAGATGTTCAATAATAGATCATCTTTGGTTAGGTAATGCAAGTTCATGATCTGATTCGTGAACAGATGATTCTTTTGAGTCAATCTTTTAAAATAATAATTTATTTAGTTTAACGAAATCAATGTGGAAACCAATGGCTCAGAAATTGGACAGATCTGAGGTGCAGGGCTCAGTCGCTAGCCTGACGTCCTGGTGCTATTGTGTTTTCCAGTCGGGCTCCAAAGTGTATCACCGCTCTGCCCGACAGGCTATCGTGAATAGTGATGTAAAATTCCTAACTTGATTCGCGTTGTTCACTCGCTTGAAGGGGCGAAACGGATCGTAGTTGATCATTTGCACTTGTTTCTAAATCTTGCCGATTCAAACGTTTTAAACCATTCGCACGTTCGAAGCTTTCGCGCATTCATTCAAGTAGGCTACGCGCTGAGAGCAGTGTTACAGACAATGCGCTTAAATAGATTTGATTCATCTTTCGCGAATCCAAGCTTATAAATGAACACATACACACAACATTTTCTCAAAATAATTGTCTCTGCAAGTATTCTCGTAAACGCAGTCTGTTATGTCTGAAGTGAACCTATACAGTGGAGAAAGAAATATCCTATGCATTGGATACATGCACTCGGTCTTAAAGGGTCAGCAGCCTTTAAATACCTGCTGTTCCATTACTGGCACCTGCTGTCAGAGAGTGACATTTGCATCTCATTCACAAAGGCAAAATGGGACCATTCTGTTTTTACTTATTTTTTTTAATTATTATTTAGTATCTTTTTTTTAATACTAATTCAAATGGTTTCCTCTTATTTAAAATAGAGCACAAACAATTTATAGAAAGAAAGAAAGAAATATGCAGCATTTTGTCTTTTGTCTAATATTAAAAGGACACACTTTCATTTATAATTTGTCTTAAATCTCATTTTGTAAAAAACAAATAAATATATAAATAAATTGTAAGAAAATTGTATGGTGTAATTTGTATTGTGAATTTTATCGCATCAGAAGTTTATTGTGAATCGTTACATCCAGATATGCTACTAGTTTTTGTTTATCATGCTGATTTGTCCATAGGAAGGTCCAGCCAATGTCTTTATTTTATTTCGGGTAAGTTACATTTTTGGCTACCAAAACTTAAAGAATGCCTGCCCAAAAGGCTACCAGGGATATTGAAACTTTGTGAGACCTGAGGTGTGTTTCCCAAAAGCATAGTTAATAACGACATTGCTTGTGACCGTGGGAAACGAGCCCTGCCAATTTTGACTCAGTGATTCTTTTGTGACTCTTTTTCATTTAAAGTTTGGTCCATTCATTAAACAAATCTATTGTATAACTTGGACAACTGTGGCAGTTGTTTTGGGTACTTTTATTATGTGTTTGGTGTGTCTGGATTCGTTTTAAAGCTTGGAATGCATCATGAAATGGCTTGGAATCCCATTCATTGTATTCAAATTGAATTTATATTGATTGGAAGATTTAAATGACATAAAAAAATGTTGTTCATAGAAATTATGTGGAAAATTGATGTTCTTAAAAATAAAATGCAAAGAAAACACATCTTATGGCTGCTAGATGTCAGAAAGCATGACATCAAATTAATATGTTTCTTTGTGTTACAAAGCTTAAGTATTTCGAAGTATTCTAAAGTATTTAGATTAAGTTACTAAACCTGAGTAATCTAATGAAATACATTACTGCTTGCTTTTTAAAGCTTGTATTTTGTAATTTGTAGTGAAATACATTTAAAAGTAACCTTCCCAGCTCTGTATATATATATATATACAAGCTTAATTTGACATGGAGAATATTAGATGCGTTGGTGGTGGTAAAATAATTTCTTACATTTAAACTGTGCCTGAACATGATGGCTTTGTTTTACCTTTAAAATATAATTTACAGTTTATTTTAATACATATAAAACATTTAAAGGTGTGTATTATGGTTGACACCTAGATGAACAGTTTACAGTTGTTTTTATGACTGTCTTTCTCAAATGCTATTGACGTTAGAAAAGTGTATAACAATATAGCATGTAACTTTAGAGACGGTCCCTAAATTTGCGAATATTCCTCGTCCAACTTCAAGCTTTACTTTATGCCAGTTTTTTTTATCGTCTTTCGATTTCTTTTCTTTTATGATCATTTGCATTCCGCGCAAACATGTGATTCGAGCAGTCGCGAGCGCAAATGGGGGAATGTTGCATCGGTTCAGCCTAGAAACTTTGGATAAAATCGTATGATAAATGTAAATGTAATAATTAAAATTTCCACCGTTAGTGGAATCAGTCTCAAAAGAATTAAGTCATCTTGTCTCTGGATTTCAATATCTACAAAAACAAACATTATTTTAGCCTTAGTAAACAAAAAAAAAAAAAAAAAAAGATAACTTGATAGAATTATGAAGTCTCCTTAAACCCGTCTGTCCCTCTCTTCAGAAGAATACATCCTCCTCCTCACACAGTCTGAGACTCCTGACACAAACAGCTTCTGTGTCTTTAACTCTCAGTGCGAGGACAACGAAGACACAAGCTTGACGAGTCTGAAATATTACATGCAAAACATACTTTGAACGATTACCACTTCAACAGCTTCAAAATTATTATGCTAGTCTTTATTACATAACTCGGTTTCCTTTAGGAAACTAACGTACATTCAGTTTAACCGCGAAAAATAAGAGAACAAATTAAAATTGACAACAGGTAATTAAAATTAAAAACAGGTAAACAATAAATGATAACTTTATATTTTGAATCTTTACTTACCATAATGTCTTTCACTCGCTTCTCGCTTCTTTCATGCTGAGAAAATGGCGGCTGCTGCATTGGAAACGTACAATCCTAACATGACGTGCGTGCTCTCCTTCACGTCCACGTTCCCAGCCCAGTACCGCTGGGTTATAAGCAAGACCACTTTTCAACCCAAACTTGGGTTAAAACAACTCAATGTCCTACACAACGGTCTCAACCCAGCATTTGGGTTGAAAAAACAACCCAGTGTTTTTTAGAGTGGGAAGTCTTTATTAATTTGAGATGTTCAATAATAGATCATCTTTGGTTAGGTAATGCAAGTTCATGATCTGATTCGTGAACAGATGATTCTTTTGAGTCAATCTTTTAAAATAATAATTTATTTAGTTTAACGAAATCAATGTGGAAACCAATGGCTCAGAAATTGGACAGATCTGAGGTGCAGGGCTCAGTCGCTAGCCTGACGTCCTGGTGCTATTGTGTTTTCCAGTCGGGCTCCAAAGTGTATCACCGCTCTGCCCGACAGGCTATCGTGAATAGTGATGTAAAATTCCTAACTTGATTCGCGTTGTTCACTCGCTTGAAGGGGCGAAACGGATCGTAGTTGATCATTTGCACTTGTTTCTAAATCTTGCCGATTCAAACGTTTTAAACCATTCGCACGTTCGAAGCTTTCGCGCATTCATTCAAGTAGGCTACGCGCTGAGAGCAGTGTTACAGACAATGCGCTTAAATAGATTTGATTCATCTTTCGCGAATCCAAGCTTATAAATGAACACATACACACAACATTTTCTCAAAATAATTGTCTCTGCAAGTATTCTCGTAAACGCAGTCTGTTATGTCTGAAGTGAACCTATACAGTGGAGAAAGAAATATCCTATGCATTGGATACATGCACTCGGTCTTAAAGGGTCAGCAGCCTTTAAATACCTGCTGTTCCATTACTGGCACCTGCTGTCAGAGAGTGACATTTGCATCTCATTCACAAAGGCAAAATGGGACCATTCTGTTTTTACTTATTTTTTTTAATTATTATTTAGTATCTTTTTTTTAATACTAATTCAAATGGTTTCCTCTTATTTAAAATAGAGCACAAACAATTTATAGAAAGAAAGAAAGAAATATGCAGCATTTTGTCTTTTGTCTAATATTAAAAGGACACACTTTCATTTATAATTTGTCTTAAATCTCATTTTGTAAAAAACAAATAAATATATAAATAAATTGTAAGAAAATTGTATGGTGTAATTTGTATTGTGAATTTTATCGCATCAGAAGTTTATTGTGAATCGTTACATCCAGATATGCTACTAGTTTTTGTTTATCATGCTGATTTGTCCATAGGAAGGTCCAGCCAATGTCTTTATTTTATTTCGGGTAAGTTACATTTTTGGCTACCAAAACTTAAAGAATGCCTGCCCAAAAGGCTACCAGGGATATTGAAACTTTGTGAGACCTGAGGTGTGTTTCCCAAAAGCATAGTTAATAACGACATTGCTTGTGACCGTGGGAAACGAGCCCTGCCAATTTTGACTCAGTGATTCTTTTGTGACTCTTTTTCATTTAAAGTTTGGTCCATTCATTAAACAAATCTATTGTATAACTTGGACAACTGTGGCAGTTGTTTTGGGTACTTTTATTATGTGTTTGGTGTGTCTGGATTCGTTTTAAAGCTTGGAATGCATCATGAAATGGCTTGGAATCCCATTCATTGTATTCAAATTGAATTTATATTGATTGGAAGATTTAAATGACATAAAAAAATGTTGTTCATAGAAATTATGTGGAAAATTGATGTTCTTAAAAATAAAATGCAAAGAAAACACATCTTATGGCTGCTAGATGTCAGAAAGCATGACATCAAATTAATATGTTTCTTTGTGTTACAAAGCTTAAGTATTTCGAAGTATTCTAAAGTATTTAGATTAAGTTACTAAACCTGAGTAATCTAATGAAATACATTACTGCTTGCTTTTTAAAGCTTGTATTTTGTAATTTGTAGTGAAATACATTTAAAAGTAACCTTCCCAGCTCTGTATATATATATATATATACAAGCTTAATTTGACATGGAGAATATTAGATGCGTTGGTGGTGGTAAAATAATTTCTTACATTTAAACTGTGCCTGAACATGATGGCTTTGTTTTACCTTTAAAATATAATTTACAGTTTATTTTAATACATATAAAACATTTAAAGGTGTGTATTATGGTTGACACCTAGATGAACAGTTTACAGTTGTTTTTATGACTGTCTTTCTCAAATGCTATTGACGTTAGAAAAGTGTATAACAATATAGCATGTAACTTTAGAGACGGTCCCTAAATTTGCGAATATTCCTCGTCCAACTTCAAGCTTTACTTTATGCCAGTTTTTTTTATCGTCTTTCGATTTCTTTTCTTTTATGATCATTTGCATTCCGCGCAAACATGTGATTCGAGCAGTCGCGAGCGCAAATGGGGGAATGTTGCATCGGTTCAGCCTAGAAACTTTGGATAAAATCGTATGATAAATGTAAATGTAATAATTAAAATTTCCACCATAACAAACAAGTGGTTAGCGTTATTTCAAAGGATCTCTGATTTTTCTTATATCGTGTCATATTGTTATTGTACAAATTTTTTGTGCATGTGATCCCTAAATAAATCGTGTTCTTTAGCTCCGCAATGATAGACAGTATTCTGTTTTTCCAAATGCGCTGTACTGTAACACTGGGTTTTGTTATAGGCCTGAACTATAAATATTGGACTGAAACTTGTCTATTAATATCTGTTCACATGAACCTCGATCCTTCTATGTATAGTGCTGGAAAACACGGAGGAACACTGTGCTCGAGTTACCCATCACGTGTTGGTGTGGTGCTGTGTACCACAGTTTGCAGAATACACCCTGAGCAGCTCTGAAATCACTGTAATTCAGTGAGAGACTCAGAGAAAGAGAAACTAACTTGATCAACAACAGTATGAACACCTGAAACCATCGAACTCTTTAAACAACAGAATATCGAGTCATTCAGAGACCCTTGTGAACACATCTCATACTCACAGGTAAGTGATAGAAATATAAGGGGGGAGGGGAAGTCGTGGGGAAGTCGTGGCCTAATGGTTAGAGGGTTGGACTCCCAATCGAAGGGTTCTGAGTTCTAGTCTCGGGCCAGACGGAATTGTGGGTGGGGGGAGTGCATGAACAGCTCTCTCTCCACCTTCAATACCATGACTTAGGTGTCCTTGAGCAAGGCATCGAACCCCCAACTGCTCCCCGGGTGCCGCAGCATAAATGGCTGCCCACTGCTCTGGGTGTGTGTTCACAGTGTGTGTGTGTGTGTTCACTGCTCTGTGGGTGTGCATTTCGGATGGGTTAAATGCAGAGCACAAATTCTGAGTCTGGGTCACCATGCTTGGCTAAATGTCACTTCACTTTTTTTTTTTTTTTTTTTTTTAAGAGAGATTGTCCTGAACAGGTTTCTAATGACAGTGGTCTGGTTTAGTAGGGTTTATGTCAGACTGGAATGAGTTGAACAGAAGTAGGTTAGTTAGCAATAGAACGTAGAACTGAAAACACATCGCAGTGTATTTGTTTTAATTCTCCTCGATTTGTTGCAACACATTAAGACTCGAGTAGCGGTGCGCTAACGCTTAGGCCAGCTAGGGACCGTCTACAAAGTACATGATAATGACAAAACGATAATTTTTCCTACCGGAATGTTTATATATATTTAAACATTCCGGTAGGATATATATATTATATATATATATAATTAACAAAACAAGAGCAATTGGTGCACCAAGGTTTTGAAAGATATAAAGACAAACACTTATAATGCTCACTTGAATTTAAATAAGAAATATTGTAAACAAGATATGTGATAGTGGCTATTGTGATATTATTACTATTAATAAATATATTCATAAAATAAACCAAATTAAAAGCATTCCATAAGCAAGTATTTCATAATTCATTGGCAATGTAGTAGGCTGATTCCAGGTCCTTGTGAGAACTTTTTTTTTCCATTATGTTGACAGAAGTATGACACCAAATAAGTATACGCTATTGAAATTAAAACCAAAAAAGAAATTCATTTAAAATAAATACACTCTCCTGTATTAACCTCATGGTAACAACAACAAGATATTTTATATTTGTTTTAGTCACAGAACTATAACAGAAAACATGCTATTGAAATTCAACAAATTAGTTAATACTAGCGAAGAGTGTTGTTTTACAGTTGTTTTGACTTGAATTTGAAAATTAAAATTTTAATAAATTAATTTATAACATACACAGTTTTATTACACAACTTTAATGGGTGTGTCTTGTTACAGATTAGAATTGAGCTTTTGTACTTTTTTTTTTTTTTTTTGCTTTCACAGCTGGCAAATGTTTCTATTTATGTATCTTTTTGCACTTTGCATACAGTCCCTGTCCTGCACTTTTACATTATAAGGTCTATCAGTTATAATTCCCTAAGGCAGATTAAAACCAACAAAACACAAAGTGTGTTCTCTTCTACATTTGAAAACAATTAAAACCCAGTATGTTTCTTGTCATTGTGCTAAATCATTAAAGAATTATTGAAGATTTCTGAGGCTGAATCTCTGACAAAATGTCAAACGTAAAACGTCAAACCAACTTTATGTCGGTACACAAACCTGTTTCACTGCAGCTGAAAATCACTTTTACATTGCATAATAACTCATGATCATGTAATATATTTTGTGGAAAGATTCATCTAATTTTGGATAAGGCGATGTATATGTTTGTTGGAAAATATAAAGCTTGTCAGTTCAGATTGCTCAGTAAGTTTACGAGTCTCTCACTTTGTTTCAAATGAATGATTGTGTTTCCATCACTATCAGTTCTCACATTTTAACAAGTTAAACTATCATTTTTCTTTAAAAGGCTTTAAGAGGGAAAGAACAATGGCAGATTCTTCACTAACAGCAAAAAAAAAAAACAGGAGATGGAGTATTGACCTGGATCCTCCATGTAAGTCAATAACCCAGAAAAACACTTTGACATTTCTTTTATAATATTGAATATGTACAGTTAAGGAATGTAAAGCAGATTAAATAATTTCAGCTCAACAAGAATAATTCTTATACATATATTTATTTATTTATTTAGGTAAGTGGTTATGTAATGAGCTTCACATTTAGGTTCTGATCTTGTCTGGGTTCATTTTACAATAATAACCAGCTGACTGTACATGATCTCTTTATATTTGAGTTTCTTCAGCACTCTTTGTCTCTAAACACTCTTTACATTCAACCAGCTTCATGAGGTGCATCATGGGATTCTTCATAAACAGTATTGAAGGAGTTCACAATAATCCTAAATAATGTCTCTTTCCAGTCATGTCATCCTCCATGAGTTCACTGTCTGAGGAGATTCAGTGCTCTGTATGTCTGGATGTGTTCACTGATCCAGTCACGACTCCATGTGGACACAACTTCTGCAAGATCTGTCTGAATAAGTGCTGGGACAACAGCCAGACCTGCAGCTGTCCATACTGTAAAGAAACATTCAAGCAAAGACCTGATCTCAAGATTAATACCACACTCCGAGAGCTCGTAGGTCACTGTAAGAAGAAAAGTCCTGAGAAAACAACTGAAGTTCTGTGTGACTTCTGTGAGGAAAGAAAGCTGAAAGCGCTGAAGTCGTGTCTGGTGTGTCAGAGCTCTTACTGTGAAACTCACCTGGAGCCTCATTTGAGAGTGACACGTTTGAAGAAACACAAACTGATGGATCCTGTGAGTAATCTGGAGGACTATATATGTCAGAAACACGAGAGACCTCTGGATCTGTTCTGTAGAGATGATCAGACATGTGTGTGTTCAATCTGCTCTGTGAAAGACCACAAGAACCACAACACTGTTCCTATAGAAGAGGAGAGTCAAGAGAAGAAGGTAGACGTTATTATTCTTTTAAAGGACTGATATCATGAGGAATCAGATTTTATTTCATATTGTGAGTTTAATCTGTGTTATGATAAATGTGTCTGTGTTGTTCTCTCTATAGACTGAACTGATGAAGACACAGAAAGACGTGCAGCTGATGATCCAGAACAGAATCAAGAAGATTCAAGACATCAAACACTCAGCAGAAGTCAGAAAAGTGAGTTTAACATAATTTGGACTTCAATAAACTTCAATGTTTAGAAACATTGAGAAGACATAACAATAACAAAATAAACAAACAATCAAACGAATGACAGATGACTATCAGACTAAAATATTCAGCAACAGCCAATAAAACAAGAACTAAAATGTCCAGGGCTTGTTCTGCTCTCGTCCAGGGTGCAGAGTGAAGTTTAATTCTTCATTTGAGGGATTCTGAAAACACATGTAGCCTATGTATGTGAACAAAAATGTATGAGCAATAGTTACACAGATTCTTCTGTTAGAAAACACTGCTAATAATGTGTTGCCTGTCCTGGTTGAGCAGAGAAACACAGAGAAGGAGAAAGCAGTCCGTGTGGAGCTCTTCACTGATCTGATCCGCTCCATTGAGAGACATCAGACTGAACTGCTGGAGATGATGGAGGAGCAGCAGAAAGCAGCAGAGAAACAGGAGCAAGAGCTGATTGAAGAGCTGGAGCAGGAGATCACTGAGCTAAAGATGAGAAACACTGAGCTGGAGCAGCTCTCACACACTGAAGATCACCTCCACCTCCTACAGGTCAGTCAACATGATCTCTCTGATCAATCATAATGCAGGATATGACATGCTGAAGGATTTCTCCTCTCTCCTGCTGTAGATTCACTCATCCCTGTGCAGCTCTAGAAACACCAGGAACTGGCCTGAGATCAGTATGAAGACTCATGAGAGTCTGGAGACTCTGAGGAGAGCTCTGACTCAACTGAAGGACACTATAGATGAGAAACTCACACTAACTGGTACATCAATACACACTGATCAGATAGAAACATGATAGTGTACTCTGTTCTTTAAATATAAGCTTCAGATCTGATTGTTTTCTTGTCATTAGTCTCTACAGAGCTGAAGTGGATGCAGCAGTATGCAGGTACAGTGTGCTGTCTGCACTACACTAGTTTACATTCATACACTCACTGCTTCATTACTGCACTACAATCTGATTAAACACTGGGTTAACTAAAAACATCAGCATCACAGAATATCTGTATTCTCTGTTTTCTCAGTGGATGTGTCTCTGGATCCTGATACAGCTCATCCTGATCTCATTATGTCTGATGATGGAAAACAAGTGAGAGATGGAGACATTAGACAGAAACTCCCAGACAAACCAGAGAGATTTGATCCATGTCCCTGTGTCCTGGGAAAGGAGGGATTCTCCTCAGGGAGATTTTATTTTGAGGTGCAGGTGAAGGGAAAGACTGAATGGGATTTAGGAGTGGCCAGAGAATCTATTAACAGGAAGGGAAAGATCACACTGAGTCCCAGTGAAGGATACTGGACTGTGGGGCTGAGGAATGGAGATGAATATAAAGCCGGTGCTATTCCTTCTGTCTCTCTGTCTCTGAGAGTGAAGCCGCAGCGGGTCGGTGTGTTTGTGGATTATGAGGAGGGTCTGGTCTCCTTTTATGATGTGGAGTCCAGCTCTCATATCTACTCTTTCACTGCTCAGTCTTTCACTGAAAAACTCTATCCATTATTTAGCCCATGCCCTAATGATGGAGGTAAAAACTCAAGTCCACTGATCATCACACCTGTCAGTTATAATAAATGAATTTCAGACAGGAACCACTTTGGCAAGTTTACTTGAGTTTATTGAACACAATTTATCTTTGGCGGTATGGTTCCTTATGGGGGTTCTTGCTCCCAGAATAATTGAACATACAAGAGCTTTAACATTTTGCCTGAGTTTTGAGAACGTAGCGGACGTAGAGGAGTATAATGTAAAAGGAGCTCATTCAAATACTGAGGTGCTAAACCATTCAGGGCTTTATAAGTAATAAGCAATATTTTAAAATCTATACGATGTTTGATAGGGAGCCAGTGCAGTGTGGACAGGACCGGGCTAAAATGGTCATACTTCCTGGTTCTAGTAAGAACTCTTGCTGCTGCATTTTGGACTAGCTGTAGTTTGTTTACCAAGGGTGCAGAACAACCACCCAATAAAGCATTACAATAGTCTAACCTTGAAGTCATAAATGCATGGATTAACATTTCTGCATTTGACATTGAGAGCATAGGCCGTAATTTAGATATATTTTTGAGATGGAAAAATGCAGTTTTACAAATGCTAGAAACGTGGCTTTCTAAGGAAAGATTGCGATCAAGTAGCACACCTAGATTCCTAACTGATGACGAAGAATTGACAGAGCAACCATCAAGTCTTAGACAGTGTTCTAGTTTATTATAAGCAGAGTTTTTAGGCCCTATGATTAACACCTCTGTTTTTTCTGAATTTAGCAGTAAGAAATTACTCGTCATCCAATTTTTTATATCGACTATGCATTCCATTAGTTTTTCAAATTGGTGTGTTTCACCAGGCTGCGAGGAAATATAGAGCTGCGTATCATCAGCATAACAGTGAAAACTAACACCATGTTTCCTGATGATATCTCCCAAGGGTAACATATAAAGCGTGAAGAGTAGCGGCCCTAGTACTGAGCCTTGAGGTACTCCATACTGCACTTGTGATCGATATGATACATCTTCATTCACTGCTACGAACTGATGGCGGTCATATAAGTACGATTTAAACCATGCTAATGCACTTCCACTGATGCCAACAAAGTGTTCAAGTCTATGCAAAAGAATGTTGTGGTCAATTGTGTCAAACGCAGCACTAAGATCCAATAAAACTAATAGAGAGATACACCCACGATCAGATGATAAGAGCAGATCATTTGTAACTCTAAGGAGAGCAGTCTCAGTACTATGATACGGTCTAAATCCTGACTGGAAATCCTCACATATACCATTATTCTCTAAGAAGGAATATAATTGAGAGGATACCACCTTTTCTAGTATCTTGGACAGAAAAGGGAGATTCGAGATTGGTCTATAATTAACAAGTTCTCTGGGGTCAAGTTGTGGCTTATGAGAGGCTTAATAACAGCCAGTTTGAAGGTTTTGGGGACATATCCTAATGACAATGAGGAATTAATAATAGTCAGAAGAGGATCTATGACTTCTGGAAGCACCTCTTTTAGGAGCTTAGATGGTATAGGGTCTAACATACATGTTGTTGGTTTAGATGATTTAACAAGTTTATACAATTCTTCCTCTCCTATAGTAGAGAATGAGTGGAACTGTTCCTCAGGGGGTCTATAGTGCACTGTCTGATATGATACGGTAGCTGACGGCTGAATGGTTGCAATTTTATCTCTAATAGTATCGATTTTAGAAGTAAAGTAGTTCATAAAGTCATTACTGTTGTGGTGTTGGGAAATGTCAACACTTGTTGAGGCTTTATTTTTCGTTAATTTAGCCACTGTATTGAATAAATACCTGGGGTTATGTTTGTTTTCTTCTAAAAGAGAAGAAAAGTAATCAGATCTAGCAGTTTTTAATGCTTTTCTATAGGATATGCTACTTTCCCGCCAAGCAATACGAAATACCTCTAGTTTTGTTTTCCTCCAGCTGCGCTCCATTTTTCGGGCTGCTCTCTTTAGGGTGCGAGTATGCTCATTATACCATGGTGTCAAACTGTTTTCCTTAACCTTCCTTAAGTGTAAAGGAGCAACTGTATTTAAAGTGCTAGAAAAGAGAGAGTCCATAGTTTCTGTTACATCATCAAGTTGTTCTGAGGTTTTGGATATGCTAAGGAATTCGGATACATCAGGAAGATAACTTAAAAAGCAGTCTTTTGTGGTAGAAGTGATGGTTCTTCGATACTTGTAACAAGAAGTAGAATTTTCAATTTTGGCTATATGAAGTTTACACAGAACTAAATAATGATCTGAGATATCATCACTTGGCTGAATAATTTCAACACTATCAACATCAATTCCATGTGACAGTATTAAATCTAGAGTATGATTTCGACAATGAGTAGGTCCTGAAACATGTTGTCTAACACCAATAGAGTTCAGAATGTCTATAAATGCTGATCCCAATGCATCTTTTTCATTATCGACATGGATATTAAAATCACCAACTATTAAGACTTTATCTGCAGCCAGAACTAACTCGGATGTAAAATCACCAAACTCTTTAATAAAGTCTGTATGGTGGCCTGGTGGTCTGTATACAGTAGCCAGTAAAAACATAACAGGGGATTTATCATTAACATTGGTTTCTCTGGATAATGTTATATGAAGCACCATTACTTCAAACGAGTTATACTTGAAGCCTGCCCTCTGAGAAATCCTGAAAACGTTGTTATAAATTGAAGCAACTCCTCCCCCTTTGCCTTTTAGACGCGGCTCGTGTTTATAACAATAATCTTGGGGGGTGGACTCATTTAAAATAATGTAATCATCAGGTTTTAGCCAAGTTTCTGTCAAACAGAGCACATCTATATTATGATCAGTTATCATATTATTTACAAAAAGTGTTTTCATAGAAATGGATCTGATATTCAATAAGCCAATCTTTATCATTTGTTTATCCATATTGCATTTGTTTTTTATTTGTTGAACCTCAATTAAATTGTTAACCTTAACTTGGTTTGGACGTTTTTTGTATTTTCTAGTTCGGGGAACAGACACAGTCTCTATAGTGTGATATCTAGGTGAAAGAGTCTCTATGTGCTGAGAATTAACTGACCTCTGTGACGGGAGGCAGCTAGCAGACGGTCGGTTTAGCCAGTCTGTCTGCTTCCTGACCTGGGCCCCAGTTAGTCAAGTATAAACACTTAGACTATGTGCCATATTTCTAGACAGAAGAGCAGCACCACCCCAGGAGGGATGAAGACCATCTCTTTTCAACAGGTCAGGTCTGCCCCAAAAGCTCGTCCAATTGTCTATGTAACCTATGTTATTCTGTGGGCACCACTTAGACATCCAGCCATTGAGTGATGACAATCTGCTATGCATCTCGTCACCACGGTAAGCAGGGAGGGGACCAGAGCATATTACAGTGTCTGACATCGTGCTTGCAAGTTCACACACCTCTTTAAAGTTATTTTTAGTGAACTCCGACTGGCGAAGTCGAACATCATTAGCGCCGGCATGAATAACAATCTTACTGTATTTACGTTTAGCATTAGCCAGCACTTTTAAATTTGCCAAGATGTCAGGCGCTCTGGCTCCTGGTAAACATTTGACTATGGTGGCTGGTGTCTCTATATTCACGTTCCGTACAATAGAATCACCAATAACTAGAGCACTTTCATCAGGTTTCTCAGTGGGTGCATCACTGAGTGGGGAGAACCTGTTTAATGTTTTGATCGGAACAGAAGAGCGGTGTTTTGTATCAGAAATAATATCAGAAATATGGTGTGAATTATGTTATATTTTATAACTTAAAAAACAAACAAACAAAAAGACAGTGATAGTAAGAAAGATTATAGAGAAAAAATAATATATAAAAAAATTATATATATATATATATATATATATATATATATATATATATAAAAATATATAAAATAAAAACAGCTACACGGAGCTATGATTAGCTACAGAAGGCCAACAGGAAGTAGAGAAAACACTGTCCAACAGCGACACCAACAGGCAGGAGGCACCTGCTGGAGTTCGTGATTGGTTGACGGCAAATGTCAAATATTAAACGGAACGATAAAATAACGTTATTAACCGGTTTATGTCCATTTCAAATTTTCGATTCGGTTCGGAACTAAAAAAAATTAATTTCGTTTCTGTTTCTGGTTCTGTTCCTGTCAAAATTTCGTTCGTTTCCGGTTTTCATTTTCGTTCCTTGAACCGGTTCAGAGCCCTGATTATAATATAAGGATTTTATTGTGTTTTATTGCACACTTTATAACTCGTTTTCTTTGCTTTTTTAATTAATGTATAAATTACTTAATTAAAAAAGGAAGGGAAATTAGAAAAATACACATTTAAATTAAATGACTGAAAAAAAAGACTATGGTGGGAGTGGGGGGTAGGGGTATATGTCAATAACTTGTTGAAGTGCAAGAATCCCAGCTATGAATTGGACCCAATTGAATTGGTATTTTTTTACACTGTTAAAGAGTTGGATTCCCATGCTAAACATGGACAAAGTTTCAAAAATTAAGTTGTACGTTTGAAGTTACGTTTCTGTTCCAAAAATACTCCTTCCGGTTTGTCACAAGTTTCAGAAAGTTTTTTTCGAGTATGGCTCTGTGTGACATTAGATGGAGCGGAATTTCCTTATATGGGTCCTGAGGCATTTCTGCCGGAAGAGCGCGCGCTCCCTTGGAGCAGAGCAATTCACTGATCAGAGCGAGAGCGTTGCGAAACGTCACAAAAAGAGTGTGTTTTTGGTTGCCAGGGCAAGACAACCCTGCACAGATTACCAAAAAAAAACAGCATTAAGGGACCAGTGGATGGAGATTATTTTTTTTGGCGCTTGTGATTCTTTAGCTCCGCCCACACGTCACACCTCCAGTCGGTCATGTTTTTCCGGGAAAAAACGGTACAAACTATCTTTCTCTTATGAATATAATAAAACTAAAGACTTTTTGGAGTTATGAAGGATGCAGTACTACTCTATAGGTACTCAAGATTAACAGGATATTGAGTGAAAACAAGCATTTCACCCCCCCTTTAAGTTAACGTTAATAAACGATCGTGTACTACAATAAAGAGTCATTCTATAATGTGACATTTCAGCACTTGACAAACGGACAGCGACTCCTGAGCAGCACTTAAAGCACAGCTGTATGTATAATTTACAGTTATTTACCCTAGAAAATACAGCAAGAGTTAACAGTGTGGTCTATGAACACACTATACAGATGGATTATGTAAAAGTTTATGTACACTATAGGCAGAACTATGAACATAATTTACACTAGAGCAATGGACAGTAAAGTGCATAGAAAATATTCCAGTGTGCAAATGAATTACTCAGTATTCTCGATGAACAGACAGTAGTGCAAGTAATAACAAGTTTACTGTTTTTTTTTTTTTGTTTGTTTGTTTGTATGTTCTTTTGTAAATCAGATGTAGTGATGACGAGGGGTGAGGAGTCTGTGTGTGTGTGTGTGTGTGTGGGGGGGGGGGTGTCAGCAAGAAGACAGCTGTAGTGAAAAAGCTGTTCCTGAATCTGCTGGTCCTTGGGCAGGAAGTGAAACAGTCTGTGATCAGGGTGAGAGGACTCCTTGAGGAGCTCCACGTAGACAGCGTTTTTTCTGGATGTCATCAAGAGCAGGAAGTGGTGTCCCTGTGATGCATTGGGCAGTTTTCACCACCCTCTGCAGTGCCTTGCGGTCAGCCACTGAGCAGTTCCCATACCAGACTGTGATGTAACTGGTCAGGATGCTCTCGATCGCACACAAGCGCAGCATGTGGGCAGGTGCTGTACCTCCTCCCTGTAGGCGTCTAATCATTGTCTCTGATGAGGCCAATCACCGTGGTGTCATCTGCAAACTTGATGATGGATTTGGATCCATGCACAGGCTTGCAGTCCTGGGTGTAAAGGGAGTAGAGGAATGGGCTCAGCACACAGCCCTGTGGTACTCCAGTGTTAAGTGTGATCATAAGATGTAGGACAAGGGCCGGGCCCATGCAGGGCTCTATTGGTTCCCTTGTTTTAATTAGAAGTTCCCCCCTGCTCGGAATGCCTCCAAACTGCCCAGGCCCATATGCACCTGCATATCCTGCACACTCAGACTATGCCACTGAGGAGACAGATGTGTACTTTAGGTACTTTAGGTACTGTTATCATGATCATTACAACCTTAAAGCTTTCCTTGGGGAAGAATAGGACAATCCAAACGATTATTAATGTACTTATTCATACGTACGCTTATCCATGCGTACGTTATCCAGACATTTATCTACACGTACGTTATCCAGACACAAAGTTAAAAAAATCACAAATTTCACCTCTTCTGGCATAACTTACTGCCTAACAGTGCTTATTTAAATGCTGTTTAAATATTGAATGTGGAAAGCATGTGAATTCTGACCCATTTGGCTTTCCATAGAACACACCCTGAGCAGCTCTGACATCATTGTAGTTCAGTGAGAGACTCCGAGAAAGTGAAACTTACTTGATCAACAACATGGACACCAGAAACCATCGAACTCTTTAAACAACAGAATATCGAGTCGTTCAGAGACCCTTGTGAACACATCTGATACTCACAGGTAAGTGATAGAAATATAAGAGAGATTGTCCTGAACAGGTTTCTAATGACAGTGGTCTGGTTTAGTAGGGTTTATGTCAGACTGGAATGAGTTGAACAGAAGCAGGTTTAAGCGTGTCAAATACTCAGATACTTTAGATGTTTACTGCACTGAAATTATATCAGAATTGTATTAACAGTATGTCATTAGATTAAACAAAGTTTGGTGTTTCTGTCATTTTGTTACGCGACATAAAGACAAACAGGTAAAACAGGAAGTAAATGACCTGCAGACAAACTGAACACAAACCTGCTTCACTGCAGCTGAAAATCACTTTTACACTACACAATAACTTATGATCATATAATATATTTTGTGGAAAGATTAATCTAATGGATAAGGAGATATATATGTTTGTTGGAAAATATAAAGCTTATACTTTGTACTTTCTTTAAACAGCAGGTCGTAGTTCAGATTGCGCAGTAAGTTTACGAGTCTCTCACTTTGCTTCAAACGAATGATTGTGTTTCCATCACTATCAGTTCTCACATTTTAACCAGTTAAACTATAATTTTTCTTTAAAATGCTTTAAGAGGGAAAGAACAATGGCCGAATCTTCACTAACAGCAAGAAAAACCAGGAGACAGAGTATTGAAAGTGTCCCTCCATGTAAGTCAATAACCCAGAAAAACACTTTGACTTTGACTTTTCTTTTATAATTTTGAATATGTACAGTTCATGAACGTAAAGCAGATCAAATGATTGCATCTTAACAATAATAATTCTTGTACATATGTATTTATGAGCTTCACATTTCGGTTCTGATCATCTTGTCAGGGTTCATTTTACAATAATAACCAGCTGAATGTACATGATCTCTTTATATTATGTCTCTAAACACTCTTTGCATTCAACCAGCTTCATGCGGTGCATCATGGGATTCTTCATAAACAGTATTGAAGGAGTTCACACTAATCCTAAATAATGTCTCTTTCCAGCAATATCATCCTCCATGAGTTCACTGTCTGAGGAGATTCAGTGCTCTGTATGTCTGGATGTGTTCACTGATCCAGTCTCGACTCCATGTGGACACAACTTCTGCAAGATCTGTCTGAATAAGTGCTGGGACAACAGCCAGACTTGCAGCTGTCCATACTGTAAAGAAACATTTAAGCAAAGACCTGATCTCAAGATTAATACCACACTCCGAGAGCTCGTAGGTCACTGTAAGAAGAAAAGTCCTGAGAAAACAACTGAAGTTCTGTGTGACTTCTGTGAGGAAAGAAAGCTGAAAGCGCTGAAGTCGTGTCTGGTGTGTCAGAGCTCTTACTGTGAAACTCACCTGGAGCCTCATTTGAGAGTGACAGGTTTGAAGAAACACAAACTGATGGATCCTGTGAGTAATCTGGAGGACTATATATGTCAGAAACACGAGAGACCTCTGGATCTGTTCTGTAGAGATGATCAGACATGTGTGTGTTCAATCTGCTCTGTGAAAGACCACAAGAACCACAACACTGTTCCTATAGAAGAGGAGAGTCAAGAGAAGAAGGTAGACGTTATTATTCTTTTAAAGGACTGATATCATGAGGAATCAGATTTGATGTCATATTGTGAGTTTAATCTGTGTTATGATAAATGTGTCTGTGTTGTTCTCTCTATAGACTGAACTGATGAAGACACAGAAAGACGTTCAGCTGATGATCCAGAACAGAATCAAGAAGATTCAAGACATCAAACACTCAGCAGAAGTCAGAAAAGTGAGTTTAAAATAATTTGAACTTAAATGAACTTCAGTGTTTAGAAACATTGAGAAGACATAACAATAACAAAATAAACAAACAATCAAACGAATGACAGATGACTATCAGACTAAAATATTCAGCAACAGCCAATAAAACAAGAACTAAAATGTTCAGGGCTTGTTCTGCTCTCGTCCAGGGTGCAGAGTGAAGTTTAATTCTTCATTTGAGGGATTCTGAAAACACATGTAGCCTATGTATGTGAACAAAAATGTATGAGCAACAGTTACACAGATTCTTCTGTTAGCAAACACTGCTAATAATGTGTTGTCTGTCCTGGTTGAGCAGAGAAACACAGAGAAGGAGAAAGCAGTCCATGTGGAGCTCTTCACTGATCTCATCCGCTCCATTGAGAGACATCAGACTGAACTGCTGGAGATGATGGAGGAGCAGCAGAAAGCAGCAGAGAAACAGGAGCAAGAGCTGATTGAAGAGCTGGAGCAGGAGATCACTGAGCTAAAGATGAGAAACACTGAGCTGGAGCAGCTCTCACACACTGAAGATCACCTCCACCTCCTACAGGTCAGTCAACATGATCTCTCTGATCAATCATAATGCAGGATATGACATGCTGAAGGATTTCTCCTCTCTCCTGCTGTAGATTCACTCATCCCTGTGCAGCTCTAGAAACACCAGGAACTGGCCTGAGATCAGTATGAAGACTCATGAGAGTCTGGAGACTCTGAGGAGAGCTCTGACTCAACTGAAGGACACTATAGATGAGAAACTCACACTAACTGGTACATCAATACACACTGATCAGATAGAAACATGATAGTGTACTCTGTTCTTTAAATATAAGCTTCAGATCGGATTGTTTTCTTGTCATTAGTCTCTACAGAGCTGAAGTGGATGCAGCAGTATGCAGGTACAGTGTGCTGTCTGCACTACACTAGTTTACATTCATACACTCACTGCTTCATTACTGCACTACAATCTGATTAAACACTGGGTTAACTAAAAACATCAGCATCACAGAATATCTGTATTCTCTGTTTTCTCAGTGGATGTGACTCTGGATCCTGATACAGCTCAACCTGCTCTCATTCTGTCTGATGATGGAAAACAAGTGAGATGTGGAGACATTAGACAGAAACTCCCAGACAAACCAGAGAGATTTGATTACTGTGTCTGTGTCCTGGGAAAGGAGGGATTCTCCTCAGGGAGATTTTATTTTGAGGTGCAGGTGAAGGGAAAGACTGAATGGGATTTAGGAGTGGCCAGAGAATCCATTAACAGGAAGGGACAGATCACACTGAGTCCCAGAGATGGATACTGGACTGTGGCTCTGAGGAATGGAGATGAATATAAAGCCAGTGCTGGTCCTTCTGTCTCTCTGTCTCTGAAAGTGAAGCCGCAGCGGGTCGGTGTGTTTGTGGATTATGAGGAGGGTCTTGTCTCCTTTTATGATGTGGAGTCCAGCTCTCATATCTACTCTTTCACTGCTCAGTCTTTCACTGAAAAACTCTATCCATTATTTAGCCCAAGCCTTAATGATGGAGGTAAAAACTCAAGCCCACTGATCATCACACCTGTCAGTTATAATAAATGAATTTACTCAGTTATCAGATGCAAGATTAAAATAATGAATTGTATAATTAAAAATCTGGAAACATTATGTGCTGCTATTTTTTTTTATAATTAGCTTTTTTTTTTCATGACAAAGGTCTTAAAACATTGTGATAGTGACGGTGTGTGTTATCTCAGTGAGGGTTGTGTGTAGTGTTTGGCTGCACTGAGTCTGTTTTGAGCCGTGTGTTAAGAGTTGTGTTGACTGGAATGAGTTTTGGAGCTGATGTGAACTGTTTAGCTCAGGTGACTGTTGCTAGTGCAGACTGTAGTTAGAGTTTTGCACATGTAGCTCCAGTTGTGCTCACTGTCCTTTAGCAATCGAAAAAAACTTTAATGGTTGTGGAGTAATTAAATGCACAATGTCTATTACAATAACACACACAATGTATGTACTGTGTGTGTGTGTGTGTGTGTGTGTGCACGCCTCTCAGTGTGTGTGTGTGGGGGGGGGGGGCATGTTTTTGTATCATATCAGGACACATCTCTGTATAATGACATGGGTATGACACAGGTATTACAAGGAGAGGGTGACTTATGAGGACATAACCCATGTCCCCATTTTTCAAAACACTTATAAATCATACAGAATGAGTTTTTTTGAGAAAGTAAAAATGCACAAAGTTTCCTGTGAGGGTTAGGGTTAGGTGTAGGGTTGGTGAAGGGCCATAGAATTTACAGTTTGTACAGTATAAAAACCATTACGCCTATGGGATGAACACACTTTACACAAAAACAAACATGTGTGTGTGTGTGTGTCTCTCTCTCTCTCTCTCTCTCTCTCTCTCTCTCTCTCTGTGTGTGTGTGTCTCTCTCTCTCTCTCTGTGTGTGTGTGTCTCTCTCTCTCTGTGTGTGTGTGTGTCTCTCTCTGTCTCTCTCTCTCTGTGTGTGTGTGTGTGTGTCTCTCTGTGTGTGTGTGTGTGTGTGTGTGTGTGTCTGTGTGTGTGTGTGTCTCTGTGTGTGTGTGTGTGTGTGTGTGTGTGTCTGTGTGTCTGTGTATGTGTGTGTGTGTGTGTGTGTGTAAACACATCTCAAACATTTTTGTTAAATCATTTTTATTTTGCTTTTTTAACACTTTATTTAAATGTACTTTTTATGATTTTTTTTCTTTTTCCAGATTTTTTCATTCTTTCTTTTCCTCGTGTGTAAGAAGCACATTAGTCTTATTTGAACAGCAGATGATTTATTTTTGTGGAAGGTGATGAACATCATCCTCATCACAAATCAACAAATGAGAATCACATGATCAGTGTATTTACAGTGTTATTCATCATAAATATAAAGATATTGTGTCATTTCACCCTTAGTGGACAACTTACAACAGCTAAAGAGAAACACATGAAATAACAGAAATGCATGCCTTACACATTATTTCATTATTCTGATTGGAACTACTGGAGTCACAATGGAGATGTGATCATGTTGTGAATCTAAACAGACGCTCAACTGTGTTCAGAATGTGATCTAACAAACTCTGCTGGACTTTTTAGTTTGTATCAAACTCCAGGATTTGCAAGAGTGTGTTTGCTCTGTTGTGCCGTGTGCAATGGAATGCAAATTCAAACGTGAAATAGAAATATTGTGAAATTTATCGTGTGTCATTCTGAACACAGCCTCGTTTAGAGGCTTCATCACTCTGACCACGGTCGCCATGACGATGAGCACTGCTCTGGACTCAGTTGCCATGGCGACTCACACTTACAGAGCATCGTGTCCATTAGTGTGTGTGTGTGTGTGTGTGTTTAAAGTGCAGAGCTGTATCGCTGTAGCATCATTAGCGGTTGAGTCCCACGGTTGCCGATGACGACCGCGGCTCGTCTCCTCCCAGATGGACCAGGAAGCTGCTGCTGCTCCAGTCGAAGCCATCCGTCGACAAACTGAACACAAACATCTGAATCAGCTCATATTACAATAATCTCTCAGACTCAGACAATAACACGCATTTACTTTTTAATTAATTTTTTATATTTCTATCTCTTTGGTTAATTTTTATTTAAGTTTTGGTCATTTTATTCTAGTTATTAACATTAATTTACTTTCTTAATTCGTTTTTCACATATATATCTCTTTAGTCGAGTTTTAGTTCTAATTTTTTATTTTAGTAAATTTTAGTTTATTTATAAGTTTAATTTACTTTTCAATTTGTTATTTTATTTCTATCTTTTTCATTCATTTTATTTCAGTTTTAGTCATTTTAGTACTTGTACTTGATTTGATTTAGTATGTGAGGCAATATTTCTATTGTAAGTTTTTCCTCTTGTACTGATGTTTTGTGTTCTCAGTGTTTGTAGTCATACACTAACACACTCACACACACTCTCACTGACAGACAGCCTCTGCGCCGCGCATGAGAGATCTCGCAGATTTCACAGACAAACGTCTTAATATGATCGCACATTAGAAATGTTTGGTGAGGTAAAATGTGCACGATAACATTATTAAGCAAAAATACATAGTACATTAATTTTTCCCCTCCAGTACTCTCTCACACACACACTCACACTCACACACACTCTCACACACACACACACACACACACTCACACACTCACTCACACTCTCTCTCACACACAGACACACACACACAGCAGCCGCGGGGTCTACCTGGTCGAGGCGGTCACCGGATGGGAAGTCCAGGCTAAATCATCGTCGCTATCGTAGCGTCTGGGATTGTCGAAGAAGTACGGCCGGTTGGAGAAGACATGGCTGGGAATCACAGAACCGCTCTAGAAAACAGCAAACACACATCTCCAGTGAGCTGAGCTGAGGAACACATGCTCTTCATAAAGCAAACACACATCTCCAATGAGCTGAGCTGAGGAACACGTGCTCTTCATACAGCATACACACATCTACAGTGCGCTGAGCTGAGGAACACGTGCTCTTCATACAGCAAACACACATCTCCAGTGCGCTGAGCTGAGGAACACGTGCTCTTCATACAGCAAACACACATCTCCAGTGATCCGAGCTGAGGAACACGTGCTCTTCATACAGCAAACACACATCTCCAGTGAGCTGAGCTGAGGAACACGTGCTCTTCATACAGCAAACACACATCTCCAGTGCGCTGAGCTGAGGAACACGTGCTCTTCATACAGCAAACACACATCTCCAGGTCGCCTTAGCTGAGGAACACGTGTTCTTCATACAGCAAACACACATCTCCAGTGAGGAACACGTGCTCTTCATACAGCAAACACACATCTCCAGTGAGGAACACAAGCTCTTCATACAGCAAACAGACATCTCCAGTGAGCCGAGCTGAGGAACACGTGCTCTTCATACAGCAAACACACATCTCCAGTGAGGAACACAAGCTCTTCAAACAGCAAACACACATCTCCAGTGAGCTGAGCTGAGGAACACGTGCTCTTCAAACAGCAAACACACATCTCCAGTGAGCTGAGCTGAGGAACACGTGCTCTTCATACAGCAAACACACATCTCCAGTGAGCTGAGCTGAGGAACACGTGCTCTTCATACAGCAAACACACATCTCCAGTGAGCTGAGCTGAGGAACACGTGCTCTTCATACAGCAAACACACATCTCCAGTGAGCTGAGGAACACAAGCTCTTCATACAGTAAACACACATCTCCAGTGAGCTGAGCTGAGGAACACGTGCTCTTCATACAGCAAACACACATCTCCAGTGAGCTGAGGAACACAAGCTCTTCATACAGTAAACACACATCTCCAGTGAGCTGAGCTGAGGAACACGTGCTCTTCATACAGCAAACACACATCTCCAGTGAGCTGAGGAACACAAGCTCTTCATACAGCAAACACACATCTCCAGTGAGCTGAGGAACACAAGCTCTTCATACAGTAAACACACATCTCCAGTGCGCTGAGCTGATGAACACGTGCTCTTCATACAGCAAACACACATCTCCAGTGAGCTGAGGAACACAAGCTCTTCATACAGTAAACACACATCTCCAGTGAGCTGAGCTGAGGAACACGTGCTCTTCAAACAGCAAACACACATCTCCAGTGAGCTGAGCTGAAGAACACGTGCTCTTCATACAGCAAACACACATCTCCAGTGAGCTGAGCTGAGGAACACGTGCTCTTCATACAGCAAACACACATCTCCAGTGCGCTGAGCTGAGGAACACGTGCTCTTCATACAGCAAACACACATCTCCAGGTCGCCTTAGCTGAGGAACACGTGTTCTTCATACAGCAAACACACATCTCCAGTGAGGAACACGTGCTCTTCATACAGCAAACACACATCTCCAGTGAGGAACACAAGCTCTTCATACAGCAAACAGACATCTCCAGTGAGCCGAGCTGAGGAACACGTGCTCTTCATACAGCAAACACACATCTCCAGTGAGGAACACAAGCTCTTCAAACAGCAAACACACATCTCCAGTGAGCTGAGCTGAGGAACACGTGCTCTTCAAACAGCAAACACACATCTCCAGTGAGCTGAGCTGAGGAACACGTGCTCTTCATACAGCAAACACACATCTCCAGTGAGCTGAGCTGAGGAACACGTGCTCTTCATACAGCAAACACACATCTCCAGTGAGCTGAGCTGAGGAACACGTGCTCTTCATACAGCAAACACACATCTCCAGTGAGCTGAGCTGAGGAACACGTGCTCTTCATACAGTAAACACACATCTCCAGTGAGCTGAGCTGAGGAACACGTGCTCTTCATACAGCAAACACACATCTCCAGTGAGCTGAGGAACACAAGCTCTTCATACAGTAAACACACATCTCCAGTGAGCTGAGCTGAGGAACACGTGCTCTTCAAACAGCAAACACACATCTCCAGTGAGCTGAGCTGAGGAACACGTGCTCTTCATACAGCAAACACACATCTCCAGTGAGCTGAGCTGAGGAACACGTGCTCTTCATACAGCAAACACACATCTCCAGTGAGCTGAGCTGAGGAACACGTGCTCTTCATACAGCAAACACACATCTCCAGTGAGCTGAGCTGAGGAACACGTGCTCTTCATACAGTAAACACACATCTCCAGTGAGCTGAGCTGAGGAACACGTGCTCTTCATACAGCAAACACACATCTCCAGTGAGCTGAGGAACACAAGCTCTTCATACAGTAAACACACATCTCCAGTGAGCTGAGCTGAGGAACACGTGCTCTTCATACAGCAAACACACATCTCCAGTGAGCTGAGGAACACAAGCTCTTCATACAGCAAACACACATCTCCAGTGAGCTGAGGAACACAAGCTCTTCATACAGTAAACACACATCTCCAGTGCGCTGAGCTGAGGAACACGTGCTCTTCATACAGCAAACACACATCTCCAGTGAGCTGAGGAACACAAGCTCTTCATACAGTAAACACACATCTCCAGTGAGCTGAGCTGAGGAACACGTGCTCTTCATACAGCAAACACACATCTCCAGTGAGCTGAGCTGAGGAACACGTGCTCTTCATACAGCAAACACACATCTCCAGTGCGCTGAGCTGAGGAACACGTGCTCTTCATACAGCAAACACACATCTCCAGTGAGCTGAGGAACACAAGCTCTTCATACAGTAAACACACATCTCCAGTGAGCTGAGCTGAGGAACACGTGCTCTTCATACAGCAAACACACATCTCCAGTGAGCTGAGGAACACAAGCTCTTCATACAGTAAACACACATCTCCAGTGAGCTGAGCTGAGGAACACGTGCTCTTCATACAGCAAACACACATCTCCAGTGAGCTGAGCTGAGGAACACGTGCTCTTCATACAGCAAACACACATCTCCAGTGCGCTGAGCTGAGGAACACGTGCTCTTCATACAGCAAACACACATCTCCAGTGAGCTGAGCTGAGGAACACGTGCTCTTCATACAGCAAACACACATCTCCGGTGAGGAACACAAGCTCTTCAAACAGCAAACACACATCTCCAGTGAGCTGAGCTGAGGAACACGTGCTCTTCATACAGCAAACACACATCTCCAGTGCGCTGAGCTGAGGAACACGTGCTCTTCATACAGCAAACACACATCTCCAGTGAGCTGAGCTGAGGAACACGTGCTCTTCATACAGCAAACACACATCTCCAGTGAGGAACACAAGCTCTTCAAACAGCAAACACACATCTCCAGTGAGCTGAGCTGAGGAACACGTGCTCTTCATACAGCAAACACACATCTCCAGTGAGCTGAGGAACACAAGCTCTTCATACAGTAAACACACATCTCCAGTGAGCTGAGCTGAGGAACACGTGCTCTTCATACAGCAAACACACATCTCCAGTGAGCTGAGCTGAGGAACACGTGCTCTTCATACAGCAAACACACATCTCCAGTGCGCTGAGCTGAGGAACACGTGCTCTTCATACAGCAAACACACATCTCCAGTGAGCTGAGCTGAGGAACACGTGCTCTTCATACAGCAAACACACATCTCCAGTGAGGAACACAAGCTCTTCAAACAGCAAACACACATCTCCAGTGAGCTGAGCTGAGGAACACGTGCTCTTCAAACAGCAAACACACATCTCCAGTGAGCTGAGCTGAGGAACACGTGCTCTTCATACAGCAAACACACATCTCCAGTGAGCTGAGCTGAGGAACACGTGCTCTTCATACAGCAAACACACATCTCCAGTGAGCTGAGCTGAGGAACACGTGCTCTTCATACAGCAAACACACATCTCCAGTGAGCTGAGCTGAGGAACACGTGCTCTTCATACAGTAAACACACATCTCCAGTGAGCTGAGCTGAGGAACACGTGCTCTTCATACAGCAAACACACATCTCCAGTGAGCTGAGCTGAGGAACAAGTGCTCTTCATACAGCAAACACACATCTCCAGTGATCCGAGCTGAGGAACACGTGCTTTTCATACAGCAAACACACATCTCCAGTGATCCGAGCTGAGGAACACGTGCTCTTCATACAGCAAACACACATCTCCAGTGAGCTGAGGAACACAAGCTCTTCATACAGTAAACACACATCTCCAGTGAGCTGAGCTGAGGAACACGTGCTCTTCATACAGCAAACACACATCTCCAGTGCGCTGAGCTGAGAAACACGTGCTCTTCATACAGCAAACACACATCTCCAGTGCGCTGAGCTGAGGAACACGTGCTCTTCATACAGCAAACACACATCTCCAGTGAGCTGAGGAACACAAGCTCTTCATACAGTAAACACACATCTCCAGTGAGCTGAGCTGAGGAACACGTGCTCTTCATACAGCAAACACACATCTCCAGTGAGTTGAGCTGAGGAACACGTGCTCTTCATACAGCAAACACACATCTCCAGTGCGCTGAGCTGAGGAACACGTGCTCTTCATACAGCAAACACACATCTCCAGTGAGCTGAGCTGAGGAACACGTGCTCTTCATACAGTAAACACTAGGGCTGTGAATCTTTGGCAAGGCAGCGATTCGATTACGATTCATAGGTTTTCGATTCGATTCAAGAACGATTTTTGCTAATTTAGAACGATTCAATTCGATTCGATACACAATTATATTCGATTCGATTCGATTATAACGATTCGATTCTGCATTCTTTAAGTGCATTCACGGGATTATTTAAATGCTTCTACTAAATTCTTTAAATGTTTAGTCGGGGCAAATTACAGTAGCATTTATGGTTGGAGAACCATAGGTTAGAAAAAAAAAAAAACTTTTGTCCATTTTTAAATGCTAGTTTAATGATGCGACATGGCATATGTAAAAATGTATGTAAGCCAAGTTTTTAAAAAAGAGCTTAAATAGTTTTATGTATAAGCTAACATTTAGTCACACCAGGGGCGTAGCCATCATTTCAGAAGTGACAGAAATGTCAAATACAATCATTTTATGTATGTAGCCTATATAATAATAATAATTATTATTATTATTATTATTATTATTATTATTTTATTTTTTTTACAAGGAATTATCTTCTTTAACTACTTTTAATTAGCTGTAATAAATCAAATACACTGCTGGACAATAATCAATCATTTGTAATCGATATTTTTTTCGTAATGGCAATTTTATGATTGTTTTATATAGTAGGCTACATTTAATTAGCAATTATTTAAATTTTCTGCACAGAATAAGGTAGAAAATATACTTTATAGTTTCAGTACTGTAATAAATGTCAATTAGCACTGCACCATTCATGATTTTTTTTTGTTTTGTTTTTCATCAGTTCATTCTGCATTTATTCAGTTTAGCTGCAGATATAGCCTGTCACGTCTATGAGAGCGAGATCGCTTCTCTTTCAGTGTGAAAACGTCTTCATCTCTATTTAACTTTTCCTCTCCATCAGCGAATGATTCTGAGAGAAAACGCGCCAGATGTCTGTTTGCTAATGAAACAAACGCTACTTCCATGCATCTGATTATCAGATAAATCTCGCGCTCTTATTTCAAGGTTGTTGTTAATGCTGTGGTTAATTTTAAAAGTTTCCTTTGTATATTCAGTTCATCCGCATTGTTTAAAAACATTTATCATTTAATGGATCTGTGCGTATGATTTAGACACTTACATTTCTGCTTCCTCCATGCAATAAATAAAGCTGTCGACAGCTCCGGTAACTCTGTCGGTAAGATGCAGAGAGCCATTGACAAACTACAGAAAAGTAAAACTACTTCACGTTAGCATTACTGGACACGAGTCCTATAGATCACTCGTCAGCTGCGTCAGAGAACGGAGCGCGAGCGCAATCCTGTGACAGTCTCGCAGTAAACAGTGGAGCGCGTGAAGAACAGATAAGAGGCACGATTTACAAACACTCTTCAAGGTCTCCATTAATTCGTGCGTGTAGTAATTTAATGTGTATACATTTTGAAAGCATTGAATCGCTATAGAAATTCTTTCGATTCTTAGCATTTTGAATCGATTGCTGTCCAAGATCGGCAATTCACGATTCAAAAATCATGTTTCAAGATCGATGCATATGAATCGACAGGGTTTGTAATCGATGCATCGAGAAAACGAGTGAATCGTTACACCCCTAGTAAACACACATCTCCAGTGAGCTGAGCTGAGGAACACGTGCTCTTCATACAGTAAACACTCCTCTCATCCGCTCTGGCTCACCCGGTCCTGGGCCGGCTTCCGCACCCGGAAAAAGAAGACGACGAGAGACGTGGGCAGCAGCTCCCAGACGAACAGAATCACACCGAACACGATGTAACCGGCGTCTCCCAGACTGGAGCGCAGATCCGCCTGCACAGAAACAGCATTACTTCTGCTCTTTACCAGGGCCTCAGGAGAAGAAGAGGTGTGTGAGGCTCAACTGATCCGACACGTTATACCAGTCGTAATCGAACGAGTCGATGCTCTCGATGTCGCTCAGAGCCAGAACCACCAGATTATAACAAGCTCGCGAGGCGTACAGCAGGATCACCATCAGCCCGATCAGAGTCACCTGACACACAGACGTGCCATGACAAACATCCACAAACAACCTATATGCATTTATTACATTAACTTGAGATATCACGTTAAAATTGAACAACATTTGTGTGTTGACGGGTTTCTGATGACCATTAAAGGCAACATGAAATGCAATTAAACAAATAAAATATTTCTTAACATTTTAATAATAAAATATATAAATATATATTACATTTTAGATTTTATTGTGATTTTAAATTAATAATAAATTTAATTATTTATTCATTTTACATTTTATTACCATAATTTGACATGAACCAAAAGAAAACATTACCGTCTCCAGCCGCGAGAGGGCGCTCTATACTGCTCAGTGTTCCTGTAGCATACCACTGAAGCACTGAGCAGCGTAGAGCGCCCTCTCGTGGCTGGAGACGGTAATGCTTTCTCTTGGTTCCTGGTTCTAAATAAATGCGACTTATAGTCCGAAAAATACGGTATGTACATTTTATATTTTTATTGTTATTCACAATTTTACGTTTTTTATGACTTTACTGAACTTCTAGTAGGTGTTTAATTTTGTTTTTAAATTATTATAATTTTACATTTTAATACTTTATAAATAAGTGTTTCTGAATGAGGAGGTTTATTCTGAACTACAAATGAAACATAGTGTTGAGCATTTTAATCTATACAAATGAGAGAACATGAAAGTGAGTGAAAACTTACGGTTAAGAGGATTATTCATACTGTCACACTCATCCCAGTTTAGACATTCTTCCATGATATCCGTGCATAACTTTTCTATCTTCCTTCTTATCTCTTCAGTTTTTCTCTTAAACCCTTCATCTAGAAAGAGACAGACATCCTTCAGTCTGATCTCCATGTTCAGATCCTCCTGTTTGTCAGTTTTCTGACAGCTTTTCTTATCACAGTTTTTCCTCGTGTTGAAGCAAAACAGACTGTTTTCTGCTGCCATCTCATCAATCTTCTGCAGCAGCTCTGTGACTTGATCTCGATTGTTCTTGTCTGTGTTGTCAAAGACGTGGTATCTGTTTCTGCATTTCTCAATCAGCCACTGAAGAGCTTCACCTTCACTCTCAATGTGCTGCTCGAGTGAGATGTCTTTAAATCTGTCACCCCAGGTGAACAGAACTATAGTGTGTTTCCAGACGTCATCTCCCAGGATAGACATATTTTGCTCAGTGATCCTCTTTTGTTCTTCCTGAAATGACGTATCTGCTGGGATCACGAGCAGCATGGAATGAGGGAACTTCTTACACTCTAAAACACTTCCTAAGATCGCAGATCTAATGAAATCTGGGTTGAGTTCCGATGCAAAGTACTTCCACCAGCCTGGAGTGTCCAAAACCGTCAACTTCCTTCCATCTACATCTCCAAATCCTCTCTTACCCTCTCCGGTTCTTCCTCCTGTGGCAAATTCATCCCGGTTCAAGATGGTGTTTCCAGCTGAACTCTTTCCACCAAGAACCCATCCCAGCAAAACAACTCTGATCTCCTCAAGACGACGCACATACGCTGAAATAAAAGGACAGTCGTGATACAAAACTAAAGAAACTTCACCTATGGGACTGTTTACCCATAGTATTCAAAGACAGTTCTTGAACCTTGGGCCAATTTTTAGAGTAGAGAATTTATTTATTTTTTATTTAAAATAGTTAATAATTAAAGTTATTTTTTAGAGTTATTAGAGTTATTTTTACAGTGTTTGTTCATCTGCAATACAGATGTTCCCTTTCAGTCAGTCACTCTCAATGTCACATCGGTGACCGACAAATTTGGATATCGCTTCGATAGAGCCAATGCACATTGGCATGCAATTATTGATGTGAGAGACAGCATATCTCCTATTCTAAGACAAATTTTTTACAATGTTATTTTTAATGATCAATAACCATGTGCAAAGTAACAACTCTGTAGGACAGGGGTCTCCAAACTAGATCCTGGAGGTCCAATGCCCTGAAACGTTTAGCTTCAACTGACCGTATCACACCTATCTGGAAGTTTCTATTGTGTCTAGTAAGAGTTTGATTTGCTGGTTCAAGTGTGTATAATTAGGGAGCTAAACTCTAAAGGACACTGGTCTTCTAGGACCAAGTTTGACACTGTAGGGTCAAATTATTTTTGTATACTTTATTTACATTTTATTTACATGATAATGCTGCTGTTTGCTTACATTATGTCTGTGGTCAAAAATTTAAATGACTGATGCCTTGGCACAGCACACACACACGCAAAGCTCGGGATATGACGCATGCGCGCGGTTAAGGCTAGAAGGCAATGATTTTAGTTTTATCTCACTAAAAATGTTGGGTTAAAAAACCCAACAAGTAACCCAACTATGGGTTAACATAGCATCTTCCCAACTGTGGGATATTTTAACCCAATGATGCGAACCTGGCTTCTCTACCTTCAGGGGGGCTTAGTCCTTTTGCCTCTGCCACGATCTGGGGCTCATTCTGGCAGTCAGATGAGAACCCCGTCCAGAAGTAGTGTGGGTGGTTTGAGGATTACAGTGGTGGCACACCATGCAGGGAACCAACCCTCTGGGGACCATCACTCCTCTTGCTCCTTCGATCCAGTGGAGCAACCCATGGAATGTGCTGGGCCATATTCAAAGAGCGTACCAGCGGTATCCAGTAGATCTCCTCCCAACCAGATTTCATTCTCAGCATAGGAGGGAGAGCTGTCGGATGAAGATTCGGCCATGCTGCACCCTCCAAGATGGTGGTAAAGCTTGAATCAGATCTGGAGATGGCAGCTATGCTTTCCCAGGCTGCCGAGAGGGTAGAGCTCAAGTGGAAATCTCCACCACACCCCGAGCCCTCGAGGCTGGAAGACTGGTTTCTCGGGGTGGCTCGCGCTGGTTCTCAGCATCCCGCCCCAGTGCCTTTCTTCCTGGAAGTGCATGATGAGCTTACCAAGTCGTGGACAGCCAGAAACTGGCTGGTGGGCTCCTCCTCCCTCACCACCCTTGTCTGCAGTGCAGTGCACACTCTGAGTGACATCTCTGGCTGTGTCTGGCAGACATGAGGGACACAGACAAGGTTCGGTTCCTAAATGCCCCTGTGCCCTAGACCGGCAACTCTTCAGCGATGCGGTCGAGACCTTTGCCCAGCGGTTCTCGGCTGCCCAGAAACAGACTGAGGCAATCTAACACATCCTCCCTAGGCCCCCGCAATCTGCCCCCACTCCTGCGCCGCAACAGCCTCCAGTAAAGCAGTGGCATGGAGACGGGAACCCGGCGGACCGTCCCACTTGTCCAGACCCCTACGAAACTTGGCAGCAAACGGAAGAGCAAGAGGCCTTGAGACAGGAGACCCAGAGATGGAGGGATCTGCTCTTTGGGGGATGGCAAACACACCACTCCCTCCCCCTGAGGAGGGCCGGGTGGATAATCTTTTGTTTCCTTTTTTCCTGCCATTGGCCTCACGGCCACACTCTGGCCTGCTCACAAAACACCCAACTTGGGTCCCTGTGTTCCACCTCGGTGCCCTCTGCGGGTATGGCTGTGGTTCTACTAGTCCCGCTTGTACAGTTTCTAAGTGCCTGGTCAGTGCTACCCAGCCCATCTCAGAGGCTTCTGCAGACCATTAGCATCAGCTATGCAATTCAGTTCACCCGGTATCCCCCAAGTGGGTGTCCGCTTCACTACAATAAAAGTAGCTGATGGCCCTGTTCTGTGGGCAGAGATCACAGTCCTACTGTCGAAGAACGTAATAGAGCTGGTCCCTCCAGCCAATATGAGGATGGGGTTTTACAGCCCTTAATTCATTATACCCAAGAAAGGTGGTGGATTACAGCCAATCTTGGATCAGTGAGCTTTGAACAGGGCCGCTCATCAGCTACCGTTCAAGAAGTTGATGCAGAAATGCATCTTAGTTCGTCCACGAGATTAGTTTGAAGTGATCAACCTGAAGGACGCATACTTCCATGTGTCGATCCTTTCACGCCACAGACTTTTTCTGCAGTTTGCATTCGAAGGATGGGCATATCAGTACAAGGTCTTGTCCCTCCTCGTGTCTTCATGAAAATCACAGAGGTGGCTTTTATTCCCCTCAGAGAGCAGGGTATTTGCATTCTAGCACAGTCTCAAGATCAGTTGTGCGAGCACAGGGACCTGGTGCTCCGGCACCTCAGCCTGTTGGGCCTTCAGGTCAACTGGGAAGAGAGCAAAATCTCCTCGATGCAGAGGATCTCTTTTTTCGGTATGAGGTTGAATTCATTCAAACAGACAGCACGCTTCACTGAGGAACATGTGTGGTCAGTGCTAGCCTGCTTGCATATGTTCAAGGGCAGGACAGTGGTCCCACTGAAACTTTTTCAGATGCTCCTTGGGCATATGGTGGCAGCAGTGGCACTTACACCAGTCTGCCTGTTACATATGAGACCGCTACAGCACTGGCTTTATGGCCGATACCGGAGGTGGGCCAGAAAGGGCAGCACTCACTGGGTGAAAGTTACAGCCAAACCTCACCCTGTGGTCAGATTTTGTGTTCCTCCGGGCAGGGGTGCCCCTAGAGCAGGTCTCCAGGCATACTGTGGTTTACACAGATGCCTCCACCACCGGCTGGTGCAGACTCAGGAGTTTGGATGGGCCCTCAGCTGCACAGGCACATCAATGGCCTGGAGTTGTTAGCAGTGCGCCTTGCCTTGAACCATTTCAGACGTCCCTTACGAGGCAATTTTAATTCTATGCAAAAGAAACTTTTGTGGTCAATAGTGTCGAATGCAGCACTAATATCCAATAGCACAACCACGATCAGATGATAAGAGCAGGTAATTTGTAACTCTAAGGAGAGCAGTCTCAGTACCATTACATGTTCTAAATCTTGACTGGAAATCCTCACATATACCATTTTTCTCTAAGAAGAAATATAATTGTGATGATACTACCTTTTCTAGTATCTTGAAGAGAAAAGGGAGATTCAAGATCGGTCTATAATTAACTAGTTCTTTGAGGTCATTTTGTGTTTTATTCTTTTTTTTTTTTTTTTTTTTTTTGATGAGAGGCTTAATAACAGACAGTTTGAAGGTTTTGGGGACATATCCTAATGACAATGAGGAATTAGTAATAGTCAGAAGAGGACCTATGACTTCTGGAAGCACCTCTTTTAGAAGCTTATATGGAATAGTGTTTATACAATTATTCCTCTTCCTATAGTAGATAATGAGTGGAACTGTTCCTCGGGGGATATATAGTGCACTGTCTGATGAGATACTGTAGCTGATGGCTGCATGGTGACAATTTTATCTCTAATAGTATCGATCTTAGAAGTAAAGTAGTTCATAAAGTCATTATTGCTGTGATGTTTTTTGTTTAGCCACTGTATTGAATAAATACCTGGAGTTATGTTTTTTTTTTCTAAAAGAGACAAAAATGTATCAGATCTAGCAGTTTTTAATGCTTTTCTGTAGGTTTCTTTCCCACCAAGCAATACAAAATACCTTTAGTTTTGTTTTCCTCCAGCTGCGCGGAATTGGGATACTACAGCAGAGCCCATTCAAGCTAAAGTTTCTTTCATTGAAAACTCTGCTCCTACTTGCACTGGCCTCCATCAAGAGGGTAGGGAACCTGCACACATTTTTGGTCAATGTGTACTCGATGGCGCCGCACATGGCTGCTTCAGTGCTTGGCTCTCCAGTGTTTGTGCTGTTTTTGTTCGCTTTTCCTGTTTTTTGTTTAACAAACACGATCAGTTTCACCAGGGATGAACTGCTGAACATTCGGCAGAACACACCACAAGATGTTTTTCCGGATTTAAATTATTCAGACGTTTTACTGAACGTTGTTATCGGAGGAGCGGCGGCGCTGGTCAATCGCTTCTGGACGCGCAGACGGGGGAAGCGAGCGGGAGCGCTCGTCAGACTCAGGAAGCGCGGATTTCGAACGCCGTTGCCTAGCATCCATCTCGCAAATCTTCGCTCTCTACCCAACAAAACAGACAAACTCCTTCTGCTCTCTCGGACAAATAAGGATTTCTCTCACTCTGCTGCTCTGTGTTTCACGGAAACCTGGCTGAATGACGCCATACCGGACAGCGCGCTCCATCTGCCGGGCTTTCAGCTGTTCAGAGCGGATCGCGAATCAGAATCAAATGGGAAATCGCGCGGCGACGGGACATGCTTTTACATCAATGAACGGTGGTGTACAGATGTAACTGTGTTAAAGAAGATGTGCTGTCCTGATCTAGAAATGCAGTTTGTCAACTGCAAGCCGTTCTATTCGCCGCGGGAGTTTCATTCGTTCATTCTGGTCAGTGTTTACATCCCTCCGCAAGCGCATGTGAGCTCAGCTTTACAGAAACTTGCTGATCAGATCACAGACACAGAACAACAACACTCGGACTCTGCTTTAATCATTCTTGGGGACTTTAACAAAGCCAATCTCTCCCGTGAACTGCCAAAATACAGACAGCATGTTACGTGTCCCACCAGAGACAGTAATATATTGGATCACTGTTACACCACAATAAAGTATGCATATCACTCTGTTCCACGAGCAGCTTTGGGACATTCTGATCACTGTCTGGTTCATCTTATACCGTCCTACAAGCAAAAACTTAAATCTGCTAAACCTGTAGTAAGGACTGTGAAGAGATGGACCAGCGAAACAGAGCCGGATTTACAATCTTGTTTTGACCTCACTGATTGGAGTGTTTTTGAAGCTGCTACCACCGATCTGGACGAACTCACAGAGACCGTAACATCCTATATTAGTTTCTGTGAGGATATATGCATTCCTACCAGGACTTATTTAACATTCAACAATGATAAGCCATGGTTTACAGTAAAACTCAGACATCTTTGTCAGGCCAAAGAGGATGCCTACAGAAATGGGAACAGGGTCTTGTACAATCAGGTCAGGAACACACTGAACAAAGAGATCAGAGCGGCGAAAAAGACCTACGCTAAAAAGTTGGAAGACCAGTTTACCTCCAACGACTCAACTTCAGTGTGGAGAGGTCTAAGAGCCATCACAAACTACAAGACACCATCCCCTTGCACTGAGGCTAATCAACGACTTGCTAACGACCTGAACGAGTTTTATTGCAGATTTGAAACCCCCAACACCCATTCTGACCATCTCCCTACACAACCATTAACACATCCTGCAATCCCACCCTCCTCACATCTGTGAAGATGATGTGTGCCAGGTCTTCAAGAAGAACAAAAGAAGAAAAGCACCAGGCCCAGATGGTGTTACACCAGCCTGTCTGAAAATCTGTGCTGACCAGCTGCCCCCATCTTTTCACAGATCTTCAACAGATCCCTGGAGTTGTGTGAAGTGCCTTCCTGCTTCAAACGCTCCACCATCATCCCCATCCCAAAGAAACCCTAGATAGCAGAACTTAACGACTACAGACCTGTGGCTCTAACGTCTCTTGTCATGAAGTCGTTTGAAAAACTGGTTCTGGCTTATCTGAAGGACATCACTGGACCCTTACTGGACCCCCTGCAGTTTGCTTACCAAGCAAACAGGTCCATGGATGATGCAATCAACAAGGGATTGCACTTCATCCTGCAACATCTGGACAAAACAGGGACTTATGTGAGGATCCTATTTGTGGACTTTAGTTCGGCATTCAACACCATCATCCCAACAGCCCTTCAGACCAAACTGACCCAGCTCTCTGTTCCTAGCTCTATCTGTCAGTGGATCACCAGCTTTCTGACAGATAGGCAACAGTTAGTGAGACTGGGGAAAAAAACATCAAACAGCTGCTCCACCAACACTGGTGCCCATCAGGGATGTGTTCTCTCCCCTCTGCTTTTCTCCCTGCACACCAACGACTGCACCTCTAAAGACCCCTCTGTCAAGCTCCTAAAGTTTGCAGATGACACTACAGTCATCGGCCTCATCCAGGACGGTGATGAGTCTGCTTACAGACAAGAGGTTGAGCAGCTGTCTGTCTGGTGCAGTCTTAACAACCTGGAGTTGAACACACTCAAAACAGTGGAGATGATCGTGGACTTTAGGAGAAACCCACCTGCACTTTCCCCACTCACCATCATGAACAGCACTGTGACTACAGTGGAGTCATTCAGATTCCTGGGAACCACCATCTCTCAGGACCTGAAGTGGGACAATCACATTGACTCCATTGTTAAAAAGGCCCAGCAAAGGTTGTATTTCCTTCGCCAGCTGAGGAAGTTTAACTTGCCACAGGAGCTGCTGAAACAGTTCTACTCAGCCGTCATTGAGTCTGTCCTCTGTACTTCAATAACTGTCTGGTTTGGTTCAGCAACAAAATCAGACATCAGAAGACTACAGAGAACTGTTCGGACTGCTGAAAGGATTATTGGTGCTCCCCTGCCCACCCTTCAAGAACTGTATACATCCAGAGTGAGGAAAAGGGCTCAGAAAATCACTCTGGATCCCTCACATCCAAGTCACCCCATCTTTGAACTTTTGCCATCTGGCCGGCGCCTCAGAGCCGCAAACACCAGAACAGCAGGGCACAAGAACAGTTTCTTTCCCCAGGCAATCTACCTCATGAACAGTTAAATGTTCCCTACTTAATGTTCCCGGCTTATAAACGTGCAATATCCTTATATTTATTTGTTAACCCTCCATCCTAGAACATTCCTGCATCTCACTCAATCCCATCCCATTATCATTTATAGCACATTTGTTTATACACTTATTTATTTGCCAATTTGTAAATCTCTCGACCTGATCTCTCTCTCTCTCTCTCTCTCTCTTGTTTTTTTTTTATTTTTTTTTTGTCTGTGTGTTGTTGTCTCTGTGTACTGGAAGCTTATGTCACTAAAACAAATTCCTTGTATGCGTAAGCATACTTGGCAATAAAGCTCTTTCTGATTCTGATTCTGATTCTGATTCTGATGATTCATGACTAGAGTCTGGACCGACTATCTCCAAGGTAATCAGAAGAGAAGGGAAATACTGTCTCCAAGCAAAGGATGTCCCACTGGATTGTGGATGCCATATCACTCAACTAGAAGTGTTGCATCCTCCTGGGTGTTGGCTTGTGGCGCCTCGCTGACAGATATTTGTAGAGCTGTGGGCTTCACTAGATTCTATAGCCTTCATGTAGAGCTGGTATCCTCCTGTGTTCTTACCTAGTGTAGTGTAAACGAGAGGCCCCGGTTAGTTGCTAAAACTGCTCCAAAGTGTCCGTACTGTTGCCCCTTTTGATGTTCTTCATCATCCTAGGCAGCTGGATGCGGCAGAACATCATGCACCGGGACTTCATGATTAATCCGTGACGCATACTTCCATGTGTCGATCCTTTCACGCCACAGACTTTTTCTGCAGTTTGCATTCGAAGGATGGGCATATCAGTACAAGGTCTTGTCCCTCCCCGTGTCTTCATGAAAATCACGGAGGTGGCTTTTATTCCCCTCAGAGAGCAGGGTATTTGCATTCTAGCACAGTCTCAAGATCAGTTGTGCGAGCACAGGGACCTGGTGCTCCGGCACCTCAGCCTGTTGGGCCTTCAGGTCAACTGGGAAGAGAGCAAAATCTCCTCGATCTCTTTTTTCGGTATGAGGTTGAATTCATTCAAACAGACAGCACGCTTCACTGAGGAACATGTGTGGTCAGTGCTAGCCTGCTTGCATATGTTCAAGGGCAGGACAGTGGTCCCACTGAAACTTTTTCAGATGCTCCTTGGGCATATGGTGGCAGCAGTGGCACTTACACCAGTCTGCCTGTTACATATGAGACCGCTACAGCACTGGCTTTATGGCCGATACCGGAGGTGGGCCAGAAAGGGCAGCACTCACTGGGTGAAAGTTACAGCCAAACCTCACCCTGTGGTCAGATTTTGTGTTCCTCCGGGCAGGGGTGCCCCTAGAGCAGGTCTCCAGGCATACTGTGGTTTACACAGATGCCTCCACCACCGGCTGGTGCAGACTCAGGAGTTTGGATGGGCCCTCAGCTGCACAGGCACATCAATGGCCTGGAGTTGTTAGCAGTGCGCCTTGCCTTGAACCATTTCAGACGTCCCTTACGAGGCAATTTTAATTCTATGCAAAAGAAACTTTTGTGGTCAATAGTGTCGAATGCAGCACTAATATCCAATAGCACAACCACGATCAGATGATAAGAGCAGGTAATTTGTAACTCTAAGGAGAGCAGTCTCAGTACCATTACATGTTCTAAATCTTGACTGGAAATCCTCACATATACCATTTTTCTCTAAGAAGAAATATAATTGTGATGATACTACCTTTTCTAGTATCTTGAAGAGAAAAGGGAGATTCAAGATCGGTCTATAATTAACTAGTTCTTTGAGGTCATTTTGTGTTTTATTCTTTTTTTTTTTTTTTTTTTTTTTGATGAGAGGCTTAATAACAGACAGTTTGAAGGTTTTGGGGACATATCCTAATGACAATGAGGAATTAGTAATAGTCAGAAGAGGACCTATGACTTCTGGAAGCACCTCTTTTAGAAGCTTATATGGAATAGTGTTTATACAATTATTCCTCTTCCTATAGTAGATAATGAGTGGAACTGTTCCTCGGGGGATATATAGTGCACTGTCTGATGAGATACTGTAGCTGATGGCTGCATGGTGACAATTTTATCTCTAATAGTATCGATCTTAGAAGTAAAGTAGTTCATAAAGTCATTATTGCTGTGATGTTTTTTGTTTAGCCACTGTATTGAATAAATACCTGGAGTTATGTTTTTTTTTCTAAAAGAGACAAAAATGTATCAGATCTAGCAGTTTTTAATGCTTTTCTGTAGGTTTCTTTCCCACCAAGCAATACAAAATACCTTTAGTTTTGTTTTCCTCCAGCTGCGCGGAATTGGGATACTACAGCAGAGCCCATTCAAGCTAAAGTTTCTTTCATTGAAAACTCTGCTCCTACTTGCACTGGCCTCCATCAAGAGGGTAGGGAACCTGCACACATTTTTGGTCAATGTGTACTCGATGGCGCCGCACATGGCTGCTTCAGTGCTTGGCTCTCCAGTGTTTGTGCTGTTTTTGTTCGCTTTTCCTGTTTTTTGTTTAACAAACACGATCAGTTTCACCAGGGATGAACTGCTGAACATTCGGCAGAACACACCACAAGATGTTTTTCCGGATTTAAATTATTCAGACGTTTTACTGAACGTTGTTATCGGAGGAGCGGCGGCGCTGGTCAATCGCTTCTGGACGCGCAGACGGGGGAAGCGAGCGGGAGCGCTCGTCAGACTCAGGAAGCGCGGATTTCGAACGCCGTTGCCTAGCATCCATCTCGCAAATCTTCGCTCTCTACCCAACAAAACAGACAAACTCCTTCTGCTCTCTCGGACAAATAAGGATTTCTCTCACTCTGCTGCTCTGTGTTTCACGGAAACCTGGCTGAATGACGCCATACCGGACAGCGCGCTCCATCTGCCGGGCTTTCAGCTGTTCAGAGCGGATCGCGAATCAGAATCAAATGGGAAATCGCGCGGCGACGGGACATGCTTTTACATCAATGAACGGTGGTGTACAGATGTAACTGTGTTAAAGAAGATGTGCTGTCCTGATCTAGAAATGCAGTTTGTCAACTGCAAGCCGTTCTATTCGCCGCGGGAGTTTCATTCGTTCATTCTGGTCAGTGTTTACATCCCTCCGCAAGCGCATGTGAGCTCAGCTTTACAGAAACTTGCTGATCAGATCACAGACACAGAACAACAACACTCGGACTCTGCTTTAATCATTCTTGGGGACTTTAACAAAGCCAATCTCTCCCGTGAACTGCCAAAATACAGACAGCATGTTACGTGTCCCACCAGAGACAGTAATATATTGGATCACTGTTACACCACAATAAAGTATGCATATCACTCTGTTCCACGAGCAGCTTTGGGACATTCTGATCACTGTCTGGTTCATCTTATACCGTCCTACAAGCAAAAACTTAAATCTTCTAAACCTGTAGTAAGGACTGTGAAGAGATGGACCAGTGAAACAGAGCCGGATTTACAATCTTGTTTTGACCTCACTGATTGGAGTGTTTTTGAAGCTGCTACCACCGATCTGGACGAACTCACAGAGACCGTAACATCCTATATTAGTTTCTGTGAGGATATATGCATTCCTACCAGGACTTATTTAACATTCAACAATGATAAGCCATGGTTTACAGTAAAACTCAGACATCTTTGTCAGGCCAAAGAGGATGCCTACAGAAATGGGAACAGGGTCTTGTACAATCAGGTCAGGAACACACTGAACAAAGAGATCAGAGCGGCGAAAAAGACCTACGCTAAAAAGTTGGAAGACCAGTTTACCTCCAACGACTCAACTTCAGTGTGGAGAGGTCTAAGAGCCATCACAAACTACAAGACACCATCCCCTTGCACTGAGGCTAATCAACGACTTGCTAACGACCTGAACGAGTTTTATTGCAGATTTGAAACCCCCAACACCCATTCTGACCATCTCCCTACACAACCATTAACACATCCTGCAATCCCACCCTCCTCACATCTGTGAAGATGATGTGTGCCAGGTCTTCAAGAAGAACAAAAGAAGAAAAGCACCAGGCCCAGATGGTGTTACACCAGCCTGTCTGAAAATCTGTGCTGACCAGCTGGTCCCCATCTTTTCACAGATCTTCAACAGATCCCTGGAGTTGTGTGAAGTGCCTTCCTGCTTCAAACGCTCCACCATCATCCCCATCCCAAAGAAACCCTAGATAGCAGAACTTAACGACTACAGACCTGTGGCTCTAACGTCTCTTGTCATGAAGTCGTTTGAAAAACTGGTTCTGGCTTATCTGAAGGACATCACTGGACCCTTACTGGACCCCCTGCAGTTTGCTTACCAAGCAAACAGGTCCATGGATGATGCAATCAACAAGGGATTGCACTTCATCCTGCAACATCTGGACAAAACAGGGACTTATGTGAGGATCCTATATGTGGACTTTAGTTCGGCATTCAACACCATCATCCCAACAGCCCTTCAGACCAAACTGACCCAGCTCTCTGTTCCTAGCTCTATCTGTCAGTGGATCACCAGCTTTCTGACAGATAGGCAACAGTTAGTGAGACTGGGGAAAAAAACATCAAACAGCTGCTCCACCAACACTGGTGCCCATCAGGGATGTGTTCTCTCCCCTCTGCTTTTCTCCCTGCACACCAACGACTGCACCTCTAAAGACCCCTCTGTCAAGCTCCTAAAGTTTGCAGATGACACTACAGTCATCGGCCTCATCCAGGACGGTGATGAGTCTGCTTACAGACAAGAGGTTGAGCAGCTGTCTGTCTGGTGCAGTCTTAACAACCTGGAGTTGAACACGCTCAAAACAGTGGAGATGATCGTGGACTTTAGGAGAAACCCACCTGCACTTTCCCCACTCACCATCATGAACAGCACTGTGACCACAGTGGAGTCATTCAGATTCCTGGGAACCACCATCTCTCAGGACCTGAAGTGGGACAATCACATTGACTCCATTGTTAAAAAGGCCCAGCAAAGGTTGTATTTCCTTCGCCAGCTGAGGAAGTTTAACTTGCCACAGGAGCTGCTGAAACAGTTCTACTCAGCCGTCATTGAGTCTGTCCTCTGTACTTCAATAACTGTCTGGTTTGGTTCAGCAACAAAATCAGACATCAGAAGACTACAGAGAACTGTTCGGACTGCTGAAAGGATTATTGGTGCTCCCCTGCCCACCCTTCAAGAACTGTATACATCCAGAGTGAGGAAAAGGGCTCAGAAAATCACTCTGGATCCCTCACATCCAAGTCACCCCATCTTTGAACTTTTGCCATCTGGCCGGCGCCTCAGAGCCGCAAACACCAGAACAGCAGGGCACAAGAACAGTTTCTTTCCCCAGGCAATCTACCTCATGAACAGTTAAATGTTCCCTACTTAATATTCCCGGCTTATAAACGTGTAATATCCTTATATTTATTTGTTAACCCTCCATCCTAGAACATTCCTGCATCTCACTCAATCCTATCCCATTATCATTTATAGCACATTTGTTTATACACTTATTTATTTGCCAATTTGTAAATCTCTCGACCTGATCTCTCTGTCTCTCTCTCTCTCTCTCTCTTGTTTTTTTTTTATTCTTTTTTTGTCTGTGTGTTGTTGTCTCTGTGTACTGGAAGCTTATGTCACTAAAACAAATTCCTTGTATGCGTAAGCATACTTGGCAATAAAGCTCTTTCTGATTCTGATTCTGATTCTGATTCTGATGATTCATGACTAGAGTCTGGACCGACTATCTCCAAGGTAATCAGAAGAGAAGGGAAATACTGTCTCCAAGCAAAGGATTTCCCACTGGATTGTGGATGCCATATCACTCAACTAGAAGTGTTGCATCCTCCTGGGTGTTGGCTTGTGGCGCCTCGCTGACAGATATTTGTAGAGCTGTGGGCTTCACTAGATTCTATAGCCTTCATGTAGAGCTGGTATCCTCCTGTGTTCTTACCTAGTGTAGTGTAAACGAGAGGCCCCGGTTAGTTGCTAAAACTGCTCCAAAGTGTCCGTACTGTTGCCCCTTTTGATGTTCTTCATCATCCTAGGCAGCTGGATGCGGCAGAACATCATGCACCGGGACTTCATGATTAATCCGTGAGAATCGTGGAAGGCTGGGTTCCATATTGAAGCCCAAGCAGTATTCGTATGTGTATAGTCCATGGTATAGCCTTAGAGGCCGTGTTTCTCTGGTAGACTTCTGCCTTCCCAAGAGTGTTTTGATCACCTCAGATTTCTCCATAAACACCTAAATGGATGCTCTGTGTATTTGCTTCCGAAAACTCCTTCTGGAAGGATAGGGCTTCCACAGCATCCCTGTTCTGAGTGGAATACGTTTTCTCAGTGTTATCCATTCTCACTCAGTGAGGTAGTGCTTTGACAGTGGTGAGTGGAAATACATGTTTCGAGCCCCAGTCTACACCAAATAGGGATGCAGGTGGCTCGCACAGGTCACTGGAAGGGGTAGCACCCATGGCGATTTGGTAGGGATCCCAATTCGTCGGTAACCGACGAGACTTTGAGACTGACCGACTGAAGGGGAACATCTCAGTTAGATATGGTAACCCTCGTTCCCTGAAGGAGGGAACAGAGACATAATTTCCAGTTGCCACGTTTGCTGTACCGCCGCTGAACAGCTGGGTCGCCGGCTCGGCCCCTCAGGCGAAAACCTGAATTCACTCGAAGTGGATTGTTCTCTCCAGGCGATATCACAATTCTTTGGTCATTGACGTGAAATCTCCATTCTCTCCTTCAGGGTAAGAGGGTTACCATACGTAACCAAGACATTTCCTATCAGATGTCAAATAGACATTTTGAAGATGTCTTTAAGACATTTATGATGTAAAATGGACATCTTGGAGACGTCTATCAGATATTTGCACACAGCAGATGCTTTCAAGATGAAGAAATCTTTAAAAGACATCTTGCAGACGTATTTATGCTATCTGGGTGTTTTAATGTATTTAAAAGAATAAATATGAAAGAAAGAAGAACAGTAAAATAGCAAGGTGTAATCAATTTGAACTATTTACAAATTTATATATATTTTTAAATATGCATACATTAACATTTGCAAAAGACAGTTCATTGGTCAAAGATTTCCATCACGAGTTAACAGACAACAACAACAAAAAAGTTGCGCAGTACAGAGGTGGCCAGTCAATTGGACTGCTGTCACTTTAAGAGCTGTACACATCTGATGTACTTTGCAGGCACATATCATTTTATCTCTCAACAGTTCCAACCGTAAATTTAAATGTAAACCCTGTGTGTTTCTGACAGTATTAAAGCAACCAGATGTGAAATATAACTTATTTACCATCATATCGCACACCCCTACCATACCCGCACCTTCATCTTACCTTTTTCTTGAACTTTTGAACTTTTGTACTTTTGCACACATCTAATAAACTTATCCTTTTATCTCTCAACTGTTCCAGCCATGTTAATATGTAAACCCTGTGTGTCTGACAGTATTAGTGAAATCAGATGTGAAAGATAACTTGTTTATTGTCAAACTGCAATCCCCTCCCATTACCGAACCTTCATCTTACCTTTTTCTTGAACTTTGGACCGCTCCTTCTGTACTCTGGATTTTCTAGAATTTGCTCTGGTCTGAATTTCCTCCCACTGCTCATTGACTTTCTTTAATTTTTCCTGGTCAATGTTAAAGTGCTTGCCTTTATTCTTGTTGACAATTCCTTCAATTTTCTTGAACAGCTCTTTTACTTGGGTTCGATCATGATGGTTTGAGTTATTAAAAACATGATATTTATGTTCACATTTTTCAATAAGCCTCCTGAGTGCTGAGCCCTCATCCTGAATACGCTGCTCTATGTGTTTGGGTTTAATTAAATCTCCTCTTGTGAAGATGACGAGGGTGTAAGTCCAGACATTGGGTCCCAGCAGCTCCACATAGTCCTCCAGAAACCTCCCGTCAGTGTCAGTAAATGCAAAATCGGCCCGAATCACGATCAGAACTGCGTGAGGTCCGGGTGAAATCATGGAAATCCTGCGGACCAGCTGCTGTTTGGAGATATTGGATAAATCATTCAGACTGAAGGTTTTCCACCAGCCAGGTGTTTCAACAAGACTGATTCTCCTGCCATCAATAAACCCCTCTCTCTTCACATCCTCATCTCCTTCAGCTTCTGTTTCACTGCTTTCCAATATAGTGTTGATCACCGATGTTTTCCCAGAGTATTGCCTTCCGATCAAAACTGCTCTTAACTCTGAGACAAAATGAGAAAATAAAAGTAAAATAAATAAATAAATACATAAAATTAAGAACTGGAAGTTTACCAGAAATATTACAGTCCAACTTTGGGTCAAATATGAAATAACCCAACTGTTGAGATAAATTTTTACTTCAAATCTTTAACTCAAAGGTTAGGTAAGTCCATATTTGACAAATATAATATATATATATATATATATATATATATATATATATATATATATATATATATATATATATATATATATATATATATATATTTATATATATACATGCAAATATACTCACCCGTTTGATTATTTTCTTGTTGTTTGGACATTTTTCAAAATCGTAGGATCATGTGCAGGGTAAACTAAAAGGTGTGGTGTGGGATAAAATGCCAGCTTACATAAGTATGATTCATATAATAGAACACTAGAGGAGTGAAAGCGCCCCATATTTGGTCACATGAGAAATCACAGAAATTACAAATTATTGTTCCTTTCATCTTTTCAGCCAACTATTGTCAGTTATTTCCAAGTTAATATATCTTTTTTTATGTAATTTATAATTTGTGACCTTACTTTTTTCGTGCTCATTCATTTTATATGTTCATTTCCACTGGTGTTATTTATTTGGTGCTCATTACACTGATAATTTCTGCCCTTAATGAAGTTTTCTGTGAATTCGCCTAAAATGCTTAATGTTTTTCAAAACCCTTTTTTTTTTTGAAAAGCAAAATTACATTATTACATTACAGTAACATGTTAATATTTCTGTTTTTAACAGCGTTGTGTATCTCCGGCATGTTCTACCCTCGCGTGAGTGTGACGTCATCACGCCCGGAGTTCTCGATCACACGAACACTTCAAAGTTCAAACCTCGGCTTCCTGCAGAACAACGCTTTCAGATTCAGACCTGCTTCCTCTCGCTCGCTCAAACACACTGTGATTCTCACCTCCTCGTCAGTTCTCAGTCGTTTCTCTTGGTTTATCACGTCTCTTCTCTTTGGTGTGTGTGTGTGTGTGTGTGTGTCTGTTTCTGCTGACAAGGGTACTTTCATTGTTTTTTATTTTTTAGTTATCGGGCGAATCCCGTGAATGAGAACATATGCAGGTCACATTTCACACCAAAAATCACACAAGTTATAATATTTTTAAATGTAGCAAATGATGCCTAAACCTTCATTTAGGTTATGTTAGGTTTTACTTTCCTGCTGTTAAACTTTCCTGTTTCTGTTTCCTAACCATGGTTGGGAGACACAGGGGAGATCCGTCTTCTCCAGGGCCGGAAGTTCTCCTCCCGGGGTTAACTCCCTAAACTTCACGCTGCTTAGTGCGATGGTAGCATATAAAAACAAAGAGGCCGTCTTGCCGAAGAGTTTAGGTGCTTTATTTTGCTGGCCGCACTGAGATACACTGCACACAGCTAACTACCTGCACCGGTCACTGTATCAGCCTCACACACACACCCGCTGCTTCGCGGGGATCAGACAGGAGCGAGGGGCGTGCCTCGGACACGCGCACTCACTCACTCTCATTCACACAAACACACTGAGCTGTACTAAACTAAACACATTAAAGACACATCCCACAACACTACCCCCACCATGGACTGGCAATTAGCACTAATTCCAATCCATCTAAATGCACTTAGCACACACTCTCTATATCTGTAGGCCTAAAATGTGAAGAGATAGCTGTGTCCCAAATAGTATGTAAATTCAAATAGGTAGGTTATACTAATTTAACAAGTGTCTAAACAGTGCTAAAAGTTCTAAAGCTCATTCAACAGTGAACACATGAGTGAAAAATTATTACAAATGAAATAGTCTCTAATACAACATGAGAGTACATCACCTTTTAAATCCTATTCTTCGGTGACCGGAGGTAAAACTGTCTGACTAATACAGTAATAATCAAAACATACATTGGATGCAATAAAGTGCAAGTATGTAAAAGCATTAAAAAAAAACTCTTCAAATTTTTTTTCCTTGAACATTAAATAAAAAAAATGAGAAAGTGCTTTTCGTAGAAAAAAAAGAAGAAAAGTATAGAACAAACTAGACTAGAGTCTAAAAACGTGAACTATAAAGTCTCTAGTACAAATATAAACTGCCATAGGTGACTCACTCAGTGACCCAGTCCCCATACCGTAGGGGTCCTCGGCGCTGACGTTGGGGCCGAGGTTCGCGCGGAGACTGGTGGTGTGGCCCTCCTACCGCACCCCCACCATGGTCAAGTATCACATGGGAAGGAGTGGATGGAAGAGACCCAATCATGTGAGCGTTAGTAGCAGGTGGAGTGGATGGCCGGGAGTCGCTGGGGCCATCACTAGAGGCAGTAGAGTAGAGGCTGTGCAGGCCGAGATCCTCCCGGTCTGCTGGATGCCCGTCCACTGCTGGTGGCAGGATTTCAGAAGGTGTCCAGTTCTGGGATTGTTCAAGGACCCAGGTATTGTCCAGGGGCTCACGGCTGCGGTAGCATTTGAGTTGATCATGGTGGACGACCTTGACCTTTGCTCTGGGGCCCTTTTGGATCCGATAGACTAGATCGTCTAAATGTCCCATAACAAAGTAAGGTCCTTCATAGGAGGGGAGGAACTTTTTGACTTTGTTTTTGACATGACGTGTTCCTTTGATGAGATACCACATAGCGTCGCCGACTTTGTACTGTGTGTGACAAGCGTTTTTGTCGTATTGTCTTTTTGCACATGTGACCGACTCACCAAGGGCTTCTCGGGTGATGTTGTGAGCCAGTTCCAACCGCTCACGCATTTGTTGCACATACTCGGGCGCTGAAGGTGCATGGTCAGAGTCCGGGGGCAAACCAGCCACAAGGTCCACTGGCTCACTTATTTCACGGCCGAACATCATGAAGTTGGGGGTGAAACCAGTAGCGCTGTGCTCTGTAGGCCATAACTGCATATGGGATCATCAGGTCCCAATCCCAATGACAGTGTTCTGCAGTAGAGGCCAAGATCTTTTGGAGTGTGGTGTTGAAACGTTCAACTTGTCCCCCTACTGGCCCTTCATGCATTTGGCGCATCACATCAGGTTGCATTTTGCGGGGAAGAACAATTTGAGGATAGAACTGTGTGTCATCTAAACAGTAAAAGCGGCGGACCAGTACTCCATCTCTGAAGTACAGTCTTCTCCATTGACTCCAGTACGTTTTGGTGGCTGGGCTGCATGGGGAGACTGTGACCCACGGGGGCCGCTCACTACTGACCTCTAACCAAGCTCTGATTGGTGCAATGTCTGTATCAGCAGCTTGAGCCTGGCGCAACTCCTCCATAGTCCAGCCAGGAAACAGGGTGGTCTCATTTGTGTTTGTCACATAAATGGTCTCTGTTTGTTTTAAAGTGTCTGTGTTGGTAACATTGACAGCGCTTACCCCCACCGGACTCAGCAACAGGGAGCTGGTGTCAGAGTCCAAATCACACTGAATTGCTTGGTGACTTGTGGTTCTCCGCTGCGAGGAAGGGTCCTGCAGATTACAAGGACAGGACTGGTGGCAGGGCCTGCGGGAGAGACTGTCAGCATTTGTGTGTAAGCGACCTGGGCGATGGATGATTTCAAACTCGTACTCCGCTAGCTTCTCAAGCCACCGGGCTAACTGACCTTCCGGCTCTTTCATTCGCGTGAGCCAGCGCAAGCTGCTGTGGTCGGTTCGTACCTTGAAAGGCCTCCCAAGTAGGTATTGCCGAAAATGGGATGTGAAATTGACAATGGCTAGCAGCTCCCGTCTCGTAGTACAATAGTTCTGTTCAGCTTTGGCTAGTTTGCGGTTGCCGTATGCCAACACCCATTCTGTGCCACCCTGCATTTGCGACAGAACAGCGCCGATACCTGTGTCACTGGCATCGGTGTCCAGGATCATTTCACCATGGTCCAGAGGATAGCCTAAGACAGGGGCTGTGATGAGGAGGTGCTTGAGCGTGTTGAAGGCGGCTTGGTGTTCAGCGTGCCACTGAAAGTGTGCATTCTTCTTCGTCAGGTTATGTAACGGCTCGGCAATGGAAGCAAAGTCTTTCACAAACCTGCGATAATAGGAAGCGAGGCCAATGAATTGTCTGACCTCTTGGACTGATGTGGGAGTGGGCCAAGATTGGACCTTGTTGACTTTATTGGGGTCAGTGGCCACACCGTGCTCAGACACAATATGACCTAGATAGACAACTTGGCGGCGGAACAGGCAGCATTTGGCTGGTTTCAGTTTAAGATTCGCCTGTTTAAGTCTCTGGAACACTTGGCTCAGTCGCTGCAGCATCTCAAGCACATTCTTGGCGAGCACGATGATGTCGTCAAGGTAGACGAGGCAGGTCTCCCACTGCATGCCGGCAAGGACGCGGTCCATTAGGCGTTGGAACGTCGCCGGGGCGTTACATAAGCCGAAAGGCATAACTTTCCATTCGAATAGTCCATTGAACTGCAGAGGGGCTAGCTGGAAAGTCTGCCGCTGTGGAGACACTGGACGAAGGCAGAGCTTCAGCTGGCTGGAGGAGGCCTGCGATGGCACCTTCTTTAATAGTCACAGCCTTGTTGCCAGGGTTAAAGAGGCGTAATGGAACGATGTTGGTGGGCTGTGCATTGACTAAGGCTCTGGCAATGAGTACTTTGTGCTTTTCAACGAAGCCTTTTGTGGGGCTAAGCATCATGTCTCCCTGAGCTTCCCTGCAAAAGTGCACGTTGCCCTTGACTAGGTACTCTTGCCCCGCTTCAACCACAACAGTTCTGGCTACTCTTACAGCGTGTGACTTTGGAACAGTTTCTGGATGGAAGTAGGGCACTTCTTCTCCAAACAGAATTATGCGGTGCTTACCGAAATCAAGGCAGGCCTCAGCTTGGGTTAGGAAAGGATGGCCAAGCAGCACCTCATCACCCTCTATATCCGCTACAAGGAAGTCCACTTCAACTTGACGGTTGTTGATACTGACCGGTATCTTAGCCTCAACGAGCACTGGCACGTCTCCTGGTCCCACCCCAAGCAAAGTCTCTACGGTGGATGACTGAAGCGGTGGTCTCACGTCTTGGTGAATGTCGTTGTATTGGTGAAGGGGCAGCACGCTCCTCCGCGCTCCGCTGTCCAGGACTGCACATACCTCCAGCTCAGATAGGCGCATGTGAATGTTCATTTCATGATTCTGGCTTTTAAGGTGAAACACAGTGGCAAGCGGGCTTTCTTTGGCAGTGTTTGCAAGGAAAGTCTTTGTATTTCTTTGAGGGGACGGGCAATGGCTCTGTTTGTGACCCCAACCATTACAGTTATAGCAGCGAATGTCACCCCTTTTAAAGTTCTTGTGCTGCTTTATTGTTTTAGAGGATGTGCGTGGGACAAAGTGATCGGGTGATGGGCTAACTGCAGAGGTAGTGAGAGTCATAGTCTCATTTTTGTCTCTTTCTCTGACAACAGCTGCCCGGGGCCTGCGTTCAGTAAGGTTGCGGGCCCCTGGCTGCATGATGCTGGTGACATAGGAAGCAGCTCTCTTGGTAGTGTCATGACGGTGGGCTATCTCGTAAGCTTTAGCTAGTGTAGCTGGACGTTTCTCTAACAGTCTTTGAACTAGCTCTGCATCACCCAGGCCGTTTGTGAAAACTTCAACAGCTATAGCGTCTTGCTCAGCCTCTGACCAATCACCATAAGCTATAGCTACTTTTCCATAAATGTCATCTCTAAACACATGAAGCGCCTCGCCAGATTTACGCACTCTTTGCCTCAGCTCTACTGCTACAGATCTGCATGATCTGAAGAAGGGCCATAAGCAGTCTTGAGTTCCTCCAGCAGGCGGCGGTAGTCCCATTTGGATGAACAAGGGTTTCTGTGGACGATGGCGCCTGCAGCTCCAGTGAGGCAAAATTTCAGCTGAATGGCCATTGTTTTGACTGACCAGTGATTTGCCTCTGTGCAGCTCTCAAACCTGTGCAGAAACTCTCTCCACGGTGTGCTGCCGTCGTACTGGCCGGGACGTAGAGTGGGGACTCTCTCTTTGGGGTTATAGTCTTCATCACTGTCCGACAGAGGAGGCTGACGGGATGCAGAGCGGCTCTTACGTGTTTGAGATGAGGGACAGGGCTGGCACAATGGGAAATGTCCATGTTTTACAGCCATGTCAGGATTAATAAAAGAGCAGGGCATGGGAAGTGTACTGGCTTCAGGTTTGGATATAGCTGGCGTGCTTTGTACAAAACTTCCCATGTGAGCATTGGCAAAAGGATTTGTGACTTCATAGTGCCCCTTAAATGGCATGTCTGGAGCGGGGTATGTGAAAATGTGACTGTCTGGCCTCCTCACGGAGCCATGGCTTTGACTGTTGCCTCTGCAAAAGGGATTTGTGGGCGAAAAATGGGCGGGGCTGTCGAATGGCGCGAACAGATCTTCTCCATTAGTAAGCGTGTTAGTGCAACTTTCATCACACAGGAATGGGTTATAATGTTCATGTTTCCTCTCCGCCTTGCGTTCATAAGCTTTCACAGTACCTTGACTGTTATCCTCAACATTGGTTAGCGACATGAACGGGTTTGAGTAGTTGGTTTCCCGTCCGTAAACATCGGAGGGATAGCGAGCGGCCGCCATTTTGTATTAGCTTAGCCGCGGCGCTATTACACTGGTATTAGTTACTCGGCTTTACTTTTTATTGCCCTTTTATTTTCAATGCTCACCAGTCTTTTAATAACGTGAATGTCCCTTCGTGGTCGCCAGTGTTAACCTTTCCTGTTTCTGTTTCCTAACCGTGGTTGGGAGACACAGGGGAGATCCGTCTTCTCCAGGGCCGGAAGTTCTCCTCCCGGGGTTAACTCCCTAAACTTCACACTGCTTAGTGCGATGGTAGCATATAAAAACAAAGAGGCCGTCTTGCCGAAGAGTTTAGGTGCTTTATTTTGCTGGCCGCACTGAGATACGCTGCACACAGCTAACTACCTGCACCGGTCACCGTATCAGCCTCACACACACACCCGCTGCTTCGCGGGGATCAGACAGGAGCGAGGGGCGCGCCTCGGACACGCGCACTCACTCACTCTCATTCACACAAACACACTGAGCTGTACTAAACTAAACACATTAAAGACACATCCCACAACACTGCTTTTCTCAATCACAGTGAGGAACAGGGAGAAGACAACAGACAGCAGCTCTTTCAGACAAACGGGTAAGAAAACAGGGAGGGGTACAGAAATGTTCAAAAATGTTTGATCATCAGATTATTATACATCTTTAAAAGTATGCTGTGATTTTTTTATGAGTTTTATTTAATGAGGATTACTCAATTAAAAATATTCAAATGTATTTCAATATATATATATATATATATATATATATATATATATATTAAGAATCGATTGTATGCTGTGTGGTTTAATAATTTGTTCGTTTTTTAGTGTTTTAGTTGTATGTCTTAATGGTTTTGTTCTTATATTTGTTCTTATATATTCTTAAAATTTTACATAATACCGCTCCGCCTCCTTTCAATTCATTCATAATCCAAATAGCAGCAGTCATAATACCAGAAGCACCACACGTGGCGACCTAGTAATCCCACTAAGAAAAAGTGCATTTGGTCAATTATCATTTTCTTTTACTGCAATACATAACTGGAACTCATTGCCCATTACAATTAAAAACATACATATGTATTCGACTTTTACTGCACACCTTAAAAATTGGCTAACCGACAATTACACCTGCACACATTAATATGCTAGATGTGATGTGCGCACTAGATGTGACATGATCATGCTTCTGCCACTTGATCTTTGCTGACTGTCTCAATGCTATGTCTTATATGTGCTTCAATGTGGCCTTTGCATGATTATCTTTGGTGTCAATTTTCTCTAGTTTATTGCTTGACCTGCTTTTATGTCTTTGTAATTTGTGCCTGCTTGTCTGTTTCAATTTTGTAACACCTTGTTTGTTTGTCTAAGCTCTTGCTTAAGCCTTGTATTAATTGCAATGTATTTATTGATGTATGCCAATTAATAACTGGCTGGGGACTACAGCTGGAAATTAGCCGTAGAGGCTAAAGCTGCTCTTTTGATTAAAAGAGGTTGTCCACATTACTATAAACCAATAAAGTAAAGTAAAGTAAAGTAAAGTTATATGAGATGATTCAGATCCAATGTGAAAGTAGCAGCAGATTAAACCAATCAAAAGAAGGACAGGATAACATCTGATCAGGTAATGACATACAAACACTAATGAAAAGTTCATTCTGTCAATAAAACTGGCTAAAACTGTAATATGTGTACATCACAGTGAGGGACAGGGTGAGGACAATAGTCAAACAGCAGTTTCAGATGAGCAAGTAAGAATAAAACATTTCTGATAGGGAACAGTTTTTGATATGACAAACTAAATGTACAATTTTCTTTACTGTACACAATATACTAGGGAGCTATTTGGTGTGTAACAGTGTTGTAACGTCCGTTTCAGAATGTACCTAATGTTAGAGACAAACTGAGCACAGAAAACAGAGACAGAAAAGATTCAGAAATCATCACTTGCTTAACTTGCACATCCTGATCCCAAGTTTATAAAAGTACAGACGAGAGCAAACTATGCAAAATTCTCTTGACTGGGTGAATCAGTGAGGAAATCTGAGAAAAAAAAAAAAAAGCTTCTCTGTCAAACATGATGGACAGTACGACACCAAGCTGTAACATCTGTTCTCAAGCATTATGATTCTGTGCTCACTTCCTTAGAGGAGATGTCAAACATGCCAATGGCTTGCACCAACAATGTCTCAAAGGCCAGATCTTACTGGGTCTTGTGTTGGCAGGAGCTGTGACTGGAGAATTGAAGTGTTTGAATGCTTCTCTCCAAAGAAAGACACAGACTATCTCTGGCATGAAAGCTGCCATTTCTTGTGTTCAGTCTGTCTTGAAAGACAAAAGAGATGAAGATGCCTTTCAAAGTGTTTTTGAGCAAACAAATGTTATTGTGGATTCTCTAAATCTAGAGCCTATCAAAGTTCCAGAACCAAGGCGACTTTCTAAGCGTTTTAGCACAGATGCAAGCACCTACAAGCCAAAAACTGCAACAGAGTATAACAGAGTTGAGTTTTAACAGGTGCTTGATGTGGTTTTCATCAGGAAGATCTGCTGATCTTACAGAAACTAGAGGACACTCTGCTCACTGGACAAACTGATTCAGTGTGTTGTGAGTATCCTGAGATCAACAGCCAGTTGCTTGCAGTTCAGTTACCAATGTTTAGGCATAACTACCAATTTGGATCCAGTATGGAGGCAGCAAACATTCTTAAAGGTTGGTCAGTGGAAGTCCGTGGCCTTTTCAGTGAAGTGGAAACTCTGGTCAGATTGCTTCTGGTTGTGTGTTAGGAATCAAGAAAAACTAAGACAGCATTTAGTAATTTAGTAATTGAAACAATTGGGAAATCTTTAGGATAAGCAATGCACATGGATTATATAAAACTATACTATCAGTACATCATAGTGAAATGAAATTGTTAATGACAAGTCTATTCAGTGACTAACATGGAGTGTCCAAATATATTCACAGTTACAATTAAAAAAAAATAATACAGAGATAATATATGCAAATTTTAATCGGAGCACATATGATTTCAATATACATGTTGCCCCTTGGTAATATTATTAGAAAATACGGAATTAGCTTCCACTGTTATGCTGATGATACTCAGCTATATATCTCAACTAGACCTGATGAAACTTCCCAATTATCTAAGCTAACAGAGTGTGTTAAAAATGTAAAAATAATGTTCTCCAATTAAATTCGGGTAAGACAGAGATACTAATTATTGGACCAAAAAACACTACACAGAATCTTGTAGATTACAATCTGCAACTAGACGGATGTACTGTTACTTCCTCTACAGTCAGAAATCTGGGTGTTACATTAGACAGCAATTTGTCTTTTGAAAATCATGTTTCCAATGTTACAAAAACTGCATTCTTCCATCTTAGAAACATTGCCAAGCTACGAAACATGTTATCTGTTTCTGATGCAGAAAAGCTAGTTCATGCATTCATTGGTTGTCCTGCTTCGTCATTAAACAAGCTACAGGTAGTCCAAAATGCAGCAGCTAGAGTCCTTACCTTGTCAAGAAAATATGATCATATTTTACCCCAATTTTACAGTCTCTGCACTGGCCACCTATTAAGTTCCGTATCAGTTACAAATTATCATTACTTACCTATAAGGCCCTAAATGGTTTAGCTCCTGCGTACCTAACTAGCCTTCTACCACGCTACAACCCATCACGCACCCTAAGGTCACAAAACGCTGGACTTTTGGTAGTTCCTAGGATAGCAAAGTCCACTAAAGGAGGTAGAGCTTTCTCACATTTGGCTCCCAAACTCTGGAATATCCTTCCTGATAATGTTCGGGGTTCAGACACACTCTCTCTGTTTAAATCTAGATTAAAAACACATCTCTTTCGCCAAGCATTTGAATAATGTATCTTTTAAATTGTGAGTGTAGTTGCATCTGATTAAAGGTGCATTTTTTTTCATTAGCTTGAGTTAAACTAATTTTACTTTGTTGGATCAGCAGCTATGCTAATGATGTCTCTATTTTGTTTCTATGTTTCGCCACGGGATTTACACAAGCTCCAGTCTGGATCCAGAACACCTGAGAAGAGATGATGCTGACCCTCAGAGGACCTCAGATGATGCTAACCTTGAATCAACAAACAGAACTAACAATTATTGCTAAATGTGTGACTGCATCATATAATAACTTAATTAATAATATTGATAGTTCATCGTCTAGCTGACTATGTCTTGTATTATTATTTTTATTTTTTCTAAAATCCTGTCAAATGTGCACAAACTACTAGCTACTACTAAATATTGTAGAAACATAATTTTCTGTAAAGTTGCTTTGTAACGATTTGTTTTGTAAAAAGTGCTATACAAATAAACTTGAAAAGGTACTGTTATCATGATCATTACCACCTTAAAGCCTTCCTTTGGGAAAAATAGGACAATCCAAATTATTATTAATGTACTTATTCACATGGACGCTTATCCACACGTACGTTATCCAGACGCAAAGTTACGCCATTTAAATATTTATTTGGTGGTGAAAAGCACGCTAATTCTGACCCATTTGGCTTTCCATAGAATACACCCTGAGCAGCTCTGACATCACTGTAGTTCATTCAAAGACCCTGAGAAAGTGAAACTAACTTGATCAACAACATGGAAGCCTGAAAATATCAAACTCTTAAAAAAAAAAACAGAATACTGAGTCATTCAGAGACCCTTGTGAACACATCTGATACTCACAGGTGAGTGATAGAAATATAAGAGAGATTGTCCTGAACAGGTTTCTAATGGCAGTGGTCTGGTTTAGTAGGGTTTATGTCAGACTGGAATGAGTTGAACAGAAGCAGGTTTAAGCGTGTCAAATACTCAGATAATTTAGTTGTTTACTGCACTGAAATGATATCAAAATTATATTAACAGTATGTCATTAGATCGAACAAAGTTTGGTGTTTCTGTCATTTTGTCACGCAACATAAAGACAAACAAATAAAACAGGAAGTAAATGACCTGCAGACAAACTGGACACAAACCTGCTTCACTGCAGCTGAAAATCACTTTTACATTACACAATAACTTATGATCATATCATATATTTTGTGGAAAGATTAATCAAATTTTTGATAAGGAGATTCATATGTTTGTTGGAAAATATAAAGCTTGTTCTTTGTACTTTGTACAGCAGGTCATAGTTCAGATTACTCCGTAAGTTTACGGGTCTCTCACTTTGTTTCAAACGAATGATTGTGTTTCCATCACTATCAGTTCTCACATTTTAACCAGTTAAACTATCATTTTTCTTTAAAAGGCTTTAAGAGGGAAAGAACAATGGCAGAATCTTCACTAACCGCAATAAAAACCAGGAGATGGAGTAAAGACCATGATCCTCCATGTAAGACAATAACCCAGAAAAATTCAATTCAATTCAATTCAATTCAAGTTTATTTGTATAGCGCTTTTTACAAAACAAATTGTTACAAAGCAACTTTACAGAAAATTATGTTTCTACAATATTTAGTAGTAGCTAGTAGTTTGTGCACATTTGACAGGATTTTAGAAAAATTTAAAATAATAATACAAGACGTAGTCAGCTAGACGATGAACTATCAATATTATTAATTAAGTTATTATATGATGCAGTCACACATTTAGCAATAATTGTTAGTTCTGTTTGTTGATTCAGGGTTAGCATCATCTGGGGTCCTCTGAGGGTCAGCATCATCTCTTCTCAGGTGTTCTGGATCCAGACTGGAGCTTGTGTAAATCCTAGTTACCACGGGATGTAAATCCCGTGGCGAAACATAGAAAAAAAAAAACACTTTGACTTTGATTTTTATTTTATAATATTGAATATGTAGAGTTCAGAAATGTAAAGCAGATCAAATAATTTCAGTTAATAATTATTGAATAATTATTGTACATTTATTTAGTTATATATTTATTTATTTAAGTGGTTATGTAATGAGCTTCACATTTAGGTTCTGATTTGCTTGTCTAGGTTCATTTTACAATAATAACCAGCTGACTGTACATGATCTCTTTATATTTGAGTTTCTTCAGCACTCTTTGTCTCTAAACACTCTTTACATTCAACCAGCTTCATGAGGTGCATCATGGGATTCTTCATAAACAGTATTGAAGGAGTTCACACTAATCCTAAATAATGTCTCTTTCCAGCAATGTCATCCTCCATGAGTTCACTGTCTGAGGAGATTCAGTGCTCTGTATGTCTGGATGTGTTCACTGATCCAGTCTCGACTCCATGTGGACACAACTTCTGCAAGATCTGTCTGAATAAGTGCTGGGACAACAGCCAGACCTGCAGCTGTCCATACTGTAAAGAAACATTCAAGCAAAGACCTGATCTCAAGATTAATACCACACTCCGAGAGCTCATAGATCACTATAAGAAGAAAAGTCCTGAGGAAACAACTGAAGTTCTGTGTGACATCTGTGAGGAAAGAAAGCTGAAAGCGCTGAAGTCGTGTCTGGTGTGTCAGAGCTCTTACTGTGAAACTCACCTGGAGCCTCATTTGAGAGTGACAGGTTTGAAGAAACACAAACTGATGGATCCTGTGAGTAATCTGGAGAACTATATATGTCAGAAACACGAGAGACCTCTGGATCTGTTCTGTAGAGATGATCAGACATGTGTGTGTTCATTCTGCACCGAGACAGACCACAAGAACCACAACACTGTTCCTATAGAAGAGGAGAGTCAAGAGAAGAAGGTAGACGTTATTATTCTTTTAAAGGACTGATATCAAGTTCAAGTTCAAGTCTGCTTTATTGTCAATTCTTCCACATGTACAGTACATACATACAGAGAATCGAAATTGCGTTACTCTCAGACCCCCGGTGCACACACATAACATTAACATTAAAGCCTAAAAATCTAGATCAAAATATAAAATGTAGATACAACTATAAAATAAGGGAATGTTAAAAAAGACATAATAAAATTAAAAATAAAGTTAAATAAAGCAGCGCAAGGCAAAAGGCAGATAGAGTGCAAATCAATTAAGTGAACAACACTGCAGATAAAAGGTTTTTTAGTGCAAAAACAAAAGCTTATTAAGTCTGACTAAAGTGACAAAGGGCTCAAGAGCAGTTATTTTATTTAACTGACTGATGAGTTAGTGGAATGATGTCAGTTCCATGGAGAATAAGGTAGTGAGCAGACCAATGCTGCACAAAGTGACTGGTGCATTTCATCGTATATTAGTGTGTGTGTGTGTGTGTGTGGGGGGGGGGGGGGGGTTCATAGTTCAGTGGTGCCTGGGGCAGAAGAGGGGAGGGGGGGAAAGTTCGGGAGCGAGTTCAGCTTCCTGACAGCCTGGTGGATGAAGCTGTCCTTCAGTCTGCTGGTCCTGGCCTGGAGACTATGCAGTCTCCTCCCTGATGGCAGCAGGCTGAAGGCGCTGTGAGATGGGTGGGTGGGATCACCTGTGATGCAGAGGGCTTTGATAGTGAGAAGGGTTCCTTAAATGTGCTGGAGGGAGGGGAGAGAGACACCAATGATCTTCTCAGCTGCTCTCACTATGCGTTGCAGAGTCTTTCGGCAGGACGCATTGCAGGTGCCAAACCACACAGTGATGCAGCTCGACAGGATGCTCTCGATGGTGCCTCTGTAGTGGGGAAGTCGTGGCCTAATGGTTAGAGGGTTGGACTCCCAATCGAAGGATTGTGAGTTCTAGTCTCAGGCCGGACGGAATTGTGGGTGGGGGTAGTGCATGAGCAGTTCTCTCTCCACCTTCAATACCACGACTTAGGTGCCCTTGAGCAAGGCATCGAACCCCCAACTGCTCCCCGGGCGCCGCAGCATAAATGGCTGCCCACTGCTCCGGGTGTGTGCTCACAGTGTGTGTGTGTGTGTTCACTGCTCTGTGTGTGTGCATTTCGGATGGGTTAAATGCAGAGCACAAATTCTGAGTATGGGTCACCATGCTTGGCTGAATGTCACTTCACTGTAGAAGATGTACATGATGGGGGGCGGGGCTCTGGCTCTTCTCAGTTTGCGGAGGAAGTAGAGACGCTGTTGTGATTTCTTGGCCAGTGCTGCTGTGTTTTCAGTCCAGGAGAGGTCCTCTGTGATGTGCACACCCAGGAACTTGGTGCTGCTCACTCTCTCCTCAGTCGCACCATTGATGGTCAGAGGAACATGCTGAGTGTGTGCTCTCCTGAAGTCAACAACAATCTCCTTCATCTTCTCCATGTTCAGAGAGAGATTGTTGTCACTGCACCACCCGGTCATCTTCTCCATGTTCAGAGAGAGATTGTTGTCACTGCACCACCCGGCCAGGCAGCTCACCTCGCTCCTGTAGTTTGTCTCATCTTTGTTGCTAATGAGACCCACCACAGTTGTGTCATCCGCAAACTTAATAAAGAGGTTGGAGTTGTGTGATGTTGTGCAGTCATGGGTCAGCAGAGTGAAGAGGAGGGGGCTCAGCACACATCCTTGGGGGGCCCCAGTGTTCAGTGTGATGGTGCTGGATGTGTTGCTGCTGACCCGTACTGCCTGAGGTCTTCCAGTCAGAAAGTCCAACAGCCAGTTGCACAGCGAAGTGTTGAGCCCCAGTTGGATCTGTTTGTAAATAAGCTGTTGAGGGATGATTGTGTTGAAGTCAATGAACAGCATTCTGACATATGAGTCCTTTTTGTCCAGATGTGTGAGTGCTGAGTGGAGGGTAGTGGAGATGGCATCATCGGTCGAGCGGTTGGACCGATATCCAACTGGAAGGGGTCCAGGGAGGGGGGGAGGGCAGACTTGATGTGGTGCATGACTAGCCATTCAAAGCACTTCATGAGGATGGGGTTAAGTGCAACAGGAGGGTAGTCATTGAAGCAGGATGGAGATGGCTTCTTCGGAACTGGAATGATGGTTGTAGTTTTGAAGCATGTGGGAACAACAGCCTGACTTGAGATGTTGAAAATGTCTGTGAAGACATCAGTGAGTCTGCTGCACAGTCTCTCAGTACACGCCCAGGGATGTTGTCAGGACCGGGAGCTTTGCGTGCGTTGATCCTGCTGAAGGATCTCCTCACGCTGTCTGAGGTCAGCGTCATCACCTGGTCGCCGGGAGGAGGTGGAGTCTTCTGTGCAGTGGTGCTGTTTTGTTGCTCAAAGCGAGCGAAGAAGGTGTTCAGCTCATTTAGCAGAGAGATGTTGTTGTCACAGGTCTGTGGTGGTGGTTTGTAGTCTGTAATAGTCTGTATCCCCTGCCACAGGTTCCTAGTGTCTCTGCTGTCGCTGAATTGATGGGCTATCCTCCTGGAGTGCTGTCTCTTAGCCTCTCTGATGCCGCGGGACAGGTTGGCCCTGGCTGTTCTCAGGCGCACCTCATCTCCAGCTCTGAAGGCAGCGTTCTGTGTCTTCAGAAGTCTGTGGACCTCCCCTGTCATCCACGGCTTCTGATTGGCCCGGACAGTGATGGTTTTTGTGACTGTTACATCATCAATACACTTTTTGATGTAAGCAGTGACAGTCTCTGAGTACTCCTGGAGGTCAGTGGTGTTATTTCATGTGGCAGCCTGCTTAAACATGTCCCAGTCAGTTGTGTTTGAGCAGTCTTGAAGAACCTGTGATGATCCTTCTGGCCACACTTGAATCAGTTTTTGAACTGGTTTGGCGACTTTAATGAGCGGTCTGTATGCAGGCATTAGCATGACAGTGATGTGGTCTGAGGATCCGAGATGGGGGAGGGGGGAAGGGCTTTGTAAGCTCCTCTCTGTGTGGTGTAAACAAAGTCCACAATGTTATTACCTCGTGTTGGAAAGTTAATGCCTCATTGATGTAAACACAAAGCCTGCCGCCGAGATGAGAGCTCTGTCCGCTCGATAGCACGTCAGCTGGTCGAGCTGAATAGCGCCGTCTGGAACGCTGTTGCTGAGCCATGTTTCCGTGAACACAAAAACGCAACAGTCTCTTACAGTCCTCTGAGTTGAGCGTTGTAATCGAATGTAGTCCAGTTTATTGTCCAACGAGCGTACGTTAGCCAGTACATTGGTGGGGATAGATGGCTTTTGTGGGTTAGCCGTTAGCGTAGTCCAGATACCTCCGCGTCGGGGTCGGTGATGGCGAAGGCCTCCGTAAAGGACCGGAAATCCGCAGCTGTTTCGCGTGCGTGGAGTTTAACTGTAAAAATGCGGCTCTGCTGACATCGAGCAGAAACTCGCGACTGTATGCGCGCTTACAGACAGGTAGACGCAATGACGATGTACAAAAACACTGCGACTCACAAGACATAAAACACAAAAACACCGTTCTGTCGGGACAGAGAGAATCCCACTGCTTGAGGACGCGCCACCATCTTGGTTTCTATTCATGAGGAATCAGATTTTATTTCATATTTTTTTTATAAAACATCATCATGAAAACATATTGTGAGTTTAATCTGTGTTATGATAAATGTGTCTGTGTTGTTCTCTCTATAGGCTGAACTGATGAAGACACAGAAAGACGTGCAGCTGATGATCCAGAACAGAATCAAGAAGATTCAATACATCAAACACTCAGCAGAAGTCAGAAAAGTGAGTTTAAAATAATAGAATTAAATAAGTGTAAATATTTATTGTTGCAAAAAACTTCAATGTTGATGAAAGATAGGGGCGAGATCTGGAAGACATAACAGTAACAAAATAAACAGTCAAACAAATGACAGATTACTATCACACTAAAATATACAGCAACAGCCAATAAAACAAGAACTAAAATGTCCAGGGCTTGTTCTGCTCTCGTCCAGGGTGCAGAGTGAAGTTTAAGACTTCATTTGAGGGATTCTGAAAACACATATAGCCTTTGTGTGTGTACAAAAATGTATGAGCAATAGTTACACAGATTCTTCTGTTAGCAAACACTGCTAATAATTTGTTGCCTGTCCTGGTTGAGCAGAGAAACACAGAGAAGGAGAAAGCAGTCCGTGTGGAGCTCTTCACTGATCTCATCCGCTCCATTGAGAGACATCAGACTGAACTGCTGGAGATGATGGAGGAGCAGCAGAAAGCAGCAGAGAAACAGGAGCAAGAGCTGATTGAAGAGCTGGAGCAGGAGATCACTGAGCTAAAGATGAGAAACACTGAGCTGGAGCAGCTCTCACACACTGAAGATCACCTTCACTTCCTACAGGTCAGTCAACATGATCTCTCTGATCAATCATAATGCAGGATATGACATGCTGAAGGATTTCTCCTCTCTCCTGCTGTAGATTCACTCATCCCTGTGTAGCTCTAGAAACAACAGGAACTGGCCTGAGATCAGTATGAAGACTCGTGAGAGTCTGGAGACTCTGAGGAGAGCTCTGACTCAACTGAAGGACACTATAGATGAGAAACTCACACTAACTGGTACATCAATACACACTGATCAGATAGAAACATGATAGTGTACTCTGTTCTTTAAATATAAGCTTAAGATCGGATTGTTTTCTTGTCATTAGTCTCTACAGAGCTGAAGTGGATGCAGCAGTATGCAGGTACAGTGTGCTGTCTGCACTACACTAGTTTACATTCATACACTCACTGCTTCATTACTGCACTACAATCTGATTAAACACGGGGTTAACTAAAAACATCAGCATCACAGAATATCTGTATTCTCTGTTTTCTCAGTGGATGTGACTCTGGATCCTGATACAGCTCATCCTGATCTCATTCTGTCTGATGATGGAAAACAAGTGAGAGATGGAGACATTGAGCAGAAACTCCCAGACAAACCAGAGAGATTTGATACATGTGTAAATGTCTTGGGACAGGAGGGATTCTCCTCAGGGAGATTTTATTTCGAGGTGCAGGTGAAGGGAAAGACTGATTGGGATTTAGGAGTGGCCAGAGAATCCATTAACAGGAAGGGAGAGATCACAGTGAGACCCAGTGATGGATACTGGACTGTGTGGCTGAGGAATGGAGATGAATATGAAGCCTGTGATGATCCTTCTGTCTCTCTGTCTCTGAGAGTGAAGCCGCAGCGGGTCGGTGTGTTTGTGGATTATGAGGAGGGTCTGGTCTCCTTTTATGATGTGGAGTCCAGCTCTCATATCTACTCTTTCACTGCTCAGTCTTTCACTGAAAAACTCTATCCATTTTTTAGCCCAGACATTAATCATGGAGGTAAAAACTCAAGTCCACTGATCATCACACCTGTCAGTTATAATAAATGAATTTACTCAATTATCCAATGCAAGATTAAAATAATGAATGCTATTATAAAAAATCTGTAAACATTATGTGCTGCTATTTTTTTGTCATTTGTTTTTCAGTTTTTTTAAATCTAAATGATTTTAATGTAAATATGCTTGTTCAGTAAACTTTTCATAAATATTTCTGACATTTTTCTCCCTGACAAAGTGAACTACTCTGCAGTACTCGATGGCGCCGCACATGGCTGCTTCAGTGCTTGGCTCTCCAGTGTTTGTGCTGTTTTTGTTCGCTTTTCCTGTTTTTTGTTTAACAAACACGATCAGTTTCACCAGGGATGAACTGCTGAACATTCGGCAGAACACACCACAAGATCTTTTACCGGATTTAAATTATTCAGACGTTTTACTGAACGTTGTTATCGGAGAAGCGGTGGCGCTGATCAAGCGCTTCAGGACGCGCAGACGGGGGAAGCGAGCAGGAGTGCTCGTCAGACTCAGGAAGCGCGGATTTCGAACGCAGTTGCCTAGCATCTATCTGGCAAATCTCCGCTCTCTACCCAACAAAACAGACGAACTCCTTCTGCTCTCTCGGACAAATAAGGATTTCTCTCACTCTGCTGCTCTGTGTTTCACGGAAACCCGGCTGAAACCTGGCCATACCGGACAGCGCGCTCCATCTGCCGGGCTTTCAGCTGTTCAGAGCGGATCGCGAATCAGAATTGACTGGGAAATCACGCGGCGGCGGGACATGCTTTTACATCAATGAACGGTGGTGTACAGATGTAACTGTGTTAAAGAAAATGTGCTGTCCTGATCTAGAAATGCAGTTTGTCAACTGCAAGCCGTTCTATTCTCCGCAGGAGTTTCATTCGTTCATTCTGGTCAGTGTTTACATCCCTCCGCAAGCGCATGTGAGCTCAGCTTTACAGAAACTCGCTGATCAGATCACAGACACAGAACAACAACACTCGGACTCTGCTTTAATCATTCTTGGGGACTTTAACAAAGCCAATCTCTCCCGTGAACTGCCAAAATACAGACAGGATGTTACATGTCCCACCAGAGACAGTAATATATTGGATCACTGTTACACCACAATAAAGGATGCATATCACTCCATAAGCAGCTTTGGGATGTTCTGATCACTGTCTGGTTCATCTTATACCGTCCTACAAGCAAAAACTTAAATCTGCTAAACCTGTAGTAAAGACTGTGAAGAGATGGACCAGCGAAACAGAGCAGGATTTACAATCTTGTTTTGACCTCACTGATTGGAGTGTTTTTGAAGCTGCTACCACCGATCTGGACGAACTCACAGAGACCGTAACATCCTATATTAGTTTCTGTGAGGATATATGCATTCCTACCAGGACTTATTTAACATTCAACAATGATAAGCCATGGTTTAGATTAAAAACTCAGATATCTTCGTCAGGCCAAAGAGGATGCCTACAGAAATGGGGACAGGGTCTTGTACAATCAGGCCAGGAACACACTGAACAAAGAGATCAGAGCTGCTAAAAAGACCTACGCTAAAAAGTTGGAAGTCCAGTTTACTTCCAACGACTCAACTTCAGTGTGGAGAGGTCTAAGAGCCATCACGAACTACAAGACACCATCCCCTTGCACTGAGGCTAATCAACGACTTGCTAACAACCTGAATGAGTTTTATTGCAGATTTGAAACCCCCAACACCCATTCTGACCATCTCCCTACACAACCATTAACACATCCTGCAATCCCACCCTCCACACATCTGTGAAGATGATGTGCGCCAGGTCTTCAAGAAGAACAAAAGAAGAAAAGCACCAGGCCCAGATGGTGTTACACCAGCCTGTCTGAAAATCTGTGCTGACCAGCTGCCCCCATCTTTTCACAGATCTTCAACAGATCCCTGGAGTTGTGTGAAGTGCCTTCCTGCTTCAAACGCTCCACCATCATCCCCATCCCAAAGAAACCCCAAGATAGCAGAACTTAACGACTACAGACCTGTGGCTCTAACGTCTGTCGTCATGAAGTCGTTTTAAAAACTGGTTCTGGCTTATCTGAAGGACATCACTGGACCCCCTGCAGTTTGCTTACCGAGCAAACAGGTCCGTGGATGATGCAATCAACATGGGACTTTATCCTGCAACATCTGGACAAAACAGGGATCCTATTTGTGGACTTTAGTTCGGCATTCAACACCATCATCCCAACAGCCCTTCAGACCAAACTGACCCAGCTCTCTGTTCCTAGCTCTATCTGTCAGTGGATCACCAGCTTTCTGACAGTCAGTGAGACTGGGGAAATTCACATTAAACAGCTGCTCCACCAACACTGGTGCCCCTCAGGGATGTGTTCTCTCCCCTCTGCTCTTCTCCCTGTACACCAACGACTGCACCTCTAAAGACCCCTCTGTCAAGCTCCTGAAGTTTGCAGACGACACCACACTCATCGGCCTCATCCAGGATGGTGATGAGTCTGCTTACAGACAAGAGGTCGAGCAGCTGTCTGTCTGGTGCAGTCTTAACAACCTGGAGCTGAACATGCTCAAAACAGTGGAGATGATCGTGGACTTTAGGAGAAACCCCCCTGCACTTTCCCCACTCACCATCATGAACAGCACTGTGACCACAGTGGAGTCATTCAGATTCCTGGGAACCACCATCTCTCAGGACCTGAAGTGGGACAATCACATTGACTCCATTGTTAAAAAGGCCCAGCAAAGGTTGTATTTCCTTCGCCAGCTGAGGAAGTTTAACTTGCCACAGGAGCTGCTGAAACAGTTCTTCTCAGCCGTCATTGAGTCTGTCCTCTGTACTTCAATAACTGTCTGGTTTGGTTCAGCAACAAAATCAGACATCAGAAGACTACAGAGAACTGTTCGGACTGCTGAAAGGATTATTGGTGCTCCCCTGCCCACCCTTCAAGAACTGTATACATCCAGAGTGAGGAAAAGGGCTCAGAAAATCACTCTGGATCCCTCACATCCAAGTCACCCCATCTTTGAACTTTTGCCATCTGGCCGGCGCCTCAGAGCCACAAACACCAGAACAGCAGGGCACAAAAACAGTTTCTTCCCCCAGGCAATCTACCTCATGAACCGTTAAATGTTCCCTACTTATGCTTATAAACTTGCAATATCCTCATATTTATTTGTTAACCCGTCATCCTAGAACATTACTGCATCTCACTCAATCCTATTCCATTATCATTTATAGCACAATTGTTTATACACTTATTTATTTGCCAATTTGTAAATCTCTCTCTCTTTTTTTTTTGTCTGTGTGTTGTTGTCTCTGTGTACTGGAAGCTTATGTCACTTAAACAAATTCCTTGTATGCATAAGCATACTTGGCAATAAAGCTCTTTCTGACTCTTCTGATTCTGAAATTGCCAAAAACACTAAATAATGTCTGTAGAACTGAGACATGAGACTGAACAGGGAAACTGAAATGAATTACGCCTGTATATATATATGCAGGGACATGCTTTTACATCAATGAACGGTGGTGTACAGATGTAACTGTGTTAAAGAAAATGTGCTGTCCTGATCTAGAAATGCAGTTTGTCAACTGCAAGCCGTTCTATTCTCCGCAGGAGTTTCATTCGTTCATTCTGGTCAGTGTTTACATCCCTCCGCAAGCGCATGTGAGCTCAGCTTTACAGAAACTCGCTGATCAGATCACAGACACAGAACAACAACACTCGGACTCTGCTTTAATCATTCTTGGGGACTTTAACAAAGCCAATCTCTCCCGTGAACTGCCAAAATACAGACAGGATGTTACATGTCCCACCAGAGACAGTAATATATTGGATCACTGTTACACCACAATAAAGGATGCATATCACTCCATAAGCAGCTTTGGGATGTTCTGATCACTGTCTGGTTCATCTTATACCGTCCTACAAGCAAAAACTTAAATCTGCTAAACCTGTAGTAAAGACTGTGAAGAGATGGACCAGCGAAACAGAGCAGGATTTACAATCTTGTTTTGACCTCACTGATTGGAGTGTTTTTGAAGCTGCTACCACCGATCTGGACGAACTCACAGAGACCGTAACATCCTATATTAGTTTCTGTGAGGATATATGCATTCCTACCAGGACTTATTTAACATTCAACAATGATAAGCCATGGTTTAGAGTAAAACTCAGATATATTCGTCAGGCCAAAGAGGATGCCTACAGAAATGGGGACAGGGTCTTGTACAATCAGGCCAGGAACACACTGAACAAAGAGATCAGAGCTGCTAAAAAGACCTACGCTAAAAAGTTGGAAGTCCAGTTTACTTCCAACGACTCAACTTCAGTGTGGAGAGGTCTAAGAGCCATCACGAACTACAAGACACCATCCCCTTGCACTGAGGCTAATCAACGACTTGCTAACCACCTGAATGAGTTTTATTGCAGATTTGAAACCCCCAACACCCATTCTGACCATCTCCCTACACAACCATTAACACATCCTGCAATCCCACCCTCCACACATCTGTGAAGATGATGTGCGCCAGGTCTTCAAGAAGAACAAAAGAAGAAAAGCACCAGGCCCAGATGGTGTTACACCAGCCTGTCTGAAAATCTGTGCTGACCAGCTGCCCCCATCTTTTCACAGATCTTCAACAGATCCCTGGAGTTGTGTGAAGTGCCTTCCTGCTTCAAACGCTCCACCATCATCCCCATCCCAAAGAAACCCCAAGATAGCAGAACTTAACGACTACAGACCTGTGGCTCTAACGTCTGTCGTCATGAAGTCGTTTTAAAAACTGGTTCTGGCTTATCTGAAGGACATCACTGGACCCCCTGCAGTTTGCTTACCGAGCAAACAGGTCCGTGGATGATGCAATCAACATGGGACTTTATCCTGCAACATCTGGACAAAACAGGGATCCTATTTGTGGACTTTAGTTCGGCATTCAACACCATCATCCCAACAGCCCTTCAGACCAAACTGACCCAGCTCTCTGTTCCTAGCTCTATCTGTCAGTGGATCACCAGCTTTCTGACAGTCAGTGAGACTGGGGAAATTCACATTAAACAGCTGCTCCACCAACACTGGTGCCCCTCAGGGATGTGTTCTCTCCCCTCTGCTCTTCTCCCTGTACACCAACGACTGCACCTCTAAAGACCCCTCTGTCAAGCTCCTGAAGTTTGCAGACGACACCACACTCATCGGCCTCATCCAGGATGGTGATGAGTCTGCTTACAGACAAGAGGTCGAGCAGCTGTCTGTCTGGTGCAGTCTTAACAACCTGGAGCTGAACATGCTCAAAACAGTGGAGATGATCGTGGACTTTAGGAGAAACCCCCCTGCACTTTCCCCACTCACCATCATGAACAGCACTGTGACCACAGTGGAGTCATTCAGATTCCTGGGAACCACCATCTCTCAGGACCTGAAGTGGGACAATCACATTGACTCCATTGTTAAAAAGGCCCAGCAAAGGTTGTATTTCCTTCGCCAGCTGAGGAAGTTTAACTTGCCACAGGAGCTGCTGAAACAGTTCTTCTCAGCCGTCATTGAGTCTGTCCTCTGTACTTCAATAACTGTCTGGTTTGGTTCAGCAACAAAATCAGACATCAGAAGACTACAGAGAACTGTTCGGACTGCTGAAAGGATTATTGGTGCTCCCCTGCCCACCCTTCAAGAACTGTATACATCCAGAGTGAGGAAAAGGGCTCAGAAAATCACTCTGGATCCCTCACATCCAAGTCACCCCATCTTTGAACTTTTGCCATCTGGCCGGCGCCTCAGAGCCACAAACACCAGAACAGCAGGGCACAAAAACAGTTTCTTCCCCCAGGCAATCTACCTCATGAACCGTTAAATGTTCCCTACTTATGCTTATAAACTTGCAATATCCTTATATTTATTTGTTAACCCGTCATCCTAGAACATTACTGCATCTCACTCAATCCTATTCCATTATCATTTATAGCACAATTGTTTATACACTTATTTATTTGCCAATTTGTAAATCTCTCTCTCTTTTTTTTTGTCTGTGTGTTGTTGTCTCTGTGTACTGGAAGCTTATGTCACTTAAACAAATTCCTTGTATGCATAAGCATACTTGGCAATAAAGCTCTTTCTGACTCTTCTGATTCTGAAATTGCCAAAAACACTAAATAATGTCTGTAGAACTGAGACATGAGACTGAACAGGGAAACTGAAATGAATTACGCCTGTATATATATATATATATATATATATATATATATATATATATATATATATATATATATTAGGGGTGTAACGATACGCGTATTCGTATTGAACCGCGGTACGCATTATGAACCGAACGGTTCATTGGACTAATTAATTATATTTGGAAAAAAAAATTTGTGAAATATAATATGCGTTCAACAAGGTAGCCCAACCCAAACGACTTAACAGGCAACACCCCTGACACCCCCGAAGAAGAAAAAAAAAAACACCAACTTATATGTTTATGTTAGGCTACTCAGTCAGGCGCTCGCTCACTCAGTACGCGCTGAGTGAGCGAGCAGTTCATGCACGGAACGCGGTGGCTATGGGATTAGAATCCCGCCAAATGTATTGCAGTCACAGAACGAAAAATAATAAGCATAAATAAAATATTTAAAAACACGTGTAAAATAATGATGCACAAAACCGAAAAAACAAATGCAATTTTTTAAAATAACAAACAGGGCAGTCATGGATTACACAAAACTGAAACATGAATTCAAAATTTTCCAAATTGCAAACAAAATCAGGTTTCCTGCTCATATGTTATTTTTTTGTGTGTTTGTGGTTTTTTCCCCTTTGCTCTTGTTTCCACGTTCTACGCTTGCATTTCTAAAAGTTGCAGTTTGAGTTTCATGTAAATCAGGGGAGGCTTCAGCGTCACCATTGGCCGCAAGTTCTAGATTGACAGCTGCGCCTCTAGCCAATCAGTTCTCAATCAGTCTAGCCAGGGAGTTGACGTCACTCCAATGCGACTCGTGGCTGCTGTGGCAGGTGTGTGAAGATGGATAACCAGCGTCAGCAGACAAATCCCAGATGATCTCAGGTGATTAGCCATAAATATTTTGTTAGTGGGTGACAGAAACATTCCCTTTGTGTATATTTTCTGCAAGCACTATGTAGTCCGAGTAGGCCGATATCCTGTTAACACGTGTCTTGTTAGTTTGGTTTATTTACCAATACTTTATATTTTAGGCAGTTGGGCTGCATGATAAATCACACGCAATATTTAATTTATCTTGTCAGTAAAGCCGGTTGTGTAATCAGCGGTAAATCTCCATCACCTGCGCGCTTTCACAAGGAGCATAACGTTCGACCTGAAGCAGCTGCTCAGAATGATCACTGTATGACATAAAGTAGCTACCACGCGAGCGATAAGAGAGCACACGGATCCAATGCATTCGGATTGCTCGCGCGGTACTTTGATGTAATACAGTGTTCAGGGTTGCCAACTCTCATGTATCTGGCGTGACACTCATGCTTGGACTTCAGCGTGAGATTGAAGTCAGATTCGTGAGAGTTGGCAACCATGCAGTGACCATTCTGTGCAGCTGCTTCAAGTCGAACGCTAATGCTGCTCCTTGTGAAAGCGCGCAGGTGATTGAGATTTACCGCTGATTACACAACCGGCTTTACAGACCAGATGCGCATTATATATCACACGAAGGGAATGTTTCTGTCACCCACTAACAAAATATTTAAGACCAAATACCTGAGATTGTCTGGGATTTGCCTGCTGACGCTGGTTATCCATCTTCACACTAGAGACTGACATTGATTGTAAACAAAATCACTATCACGGGATTGGGACAGGACGGGAAAAAATGTTGGTGGGACCTGGAATCGTAATAACACTTTGATCCCCAACTTTCTACACAAATATAGCCTACCTTTTAAATAAATAAAGTATAAACTATAGGCTTATATTTTAATTTTGAACTCAATTGTACTCGCTCTGTGTCTTTATGCTGTCCTCCTGTTTGCTCTGGTGTGGCTGATAAAGGAGAGATCGGTAACGACTGGTCTATGTGGTAATAGAATTGCCTACATCGGGCAGTACATCCAAAAGCCCACCTATCATTCATAGTCCTCAAATATAGCTTTTCATCGAAAAGATGTATGTAGTAATAACTTTATATGGCCATTCAATCTAATGTTGACCTACAGAAATGTGCGCTATTGAAGTTTGTGTGGCCACTGAACAGCAGGCCAGATGGAGTCACCAGTGCTCTCACTTGCTCTTAAAATGTGAACTTGAGCGAGAAACTCCATCTATGAAAAACAAATCTATAGAGAGTGCCACTCTCAGAGAGCAATGTCTATGCTCAAATGAAAAATAATAAAATAGAAAACGTGTGTGAAATGCACAATGTGCATTGTTTAAGACTGCTTTCAGTTCAATAAAATAACAAAATCCACTCCTGTGTCATCATCACCCTCTACTTCACACACACACAGCAGCCACAAGTCGCATTGGAGTGACGTCAACGACCCCTTGAACTGATTGGCTAGATGCGCAGCTGTCAATCTAGAACTTGTGGCCAATGGTGACTTTGAAGCCTCCCCTGATTTACATGAAACTCAAACTGCAACTTTTAGAAAAGCAAGCGCAGAACGTGGAAACAAAAGCAAAGGGGAAAAAAACACAAGCACACAAAAAAATAACATATGAGCAGGAAACTTGATTTTGTTTGAGATTTGGAAAATGTTGAATTCATGTTTCAGTTTTGTGCAATATAATTTAAAATGCGTTTACATTTTTGATTTACGCTTATTATTTTTCGATCCATGACTGTGCTTTTTGTTATTTAAAAAAAATTGCATTTGCTTTTCGCTTTTGTGCATTATTATTTTACACGTGTTTTTAAATATTTTATTTATGCTTATTATTTTTCGATCTGTGACTGCAATACATTTGGCGGGAAAATAATCCCATAGGTGGCCAATGCGTTTAACAGACCAGAAATAGAAGATCCTCCAATAACCAACAGGTCTGGTGTTTAGGTGCACTTTACCAATCGATCGGGGCATCCAAACAAGCACGGAAATCAAAATGGACTAGTACTATACTGTGTCGGAATTTCCTGAGCAGTACGATACAATTAACAGGCCTGCACGTTATTAGATAGAAGAACTGTTATAAATAGAACGTATGCACGGGCAGTTTTGAAAACTCCACCTACTTTGCTCTTGGCATGGTGCAGCGCAAATCGCATTGTATCTGAAGGGTAACGCTGAGCCCAGGGTGAAAAGACCCTTTAGCCATTTTGCAACGAGCCTTCAGCGTGTACTGAGTGAGCGAGCGCCTATAGTGGAAAACGCAGGTTTTAAGAAGATGCTTAATGTAATTGAGCCACGTTACAATATTCCTACACAAGCCCATTTCAGCCAGACCGTAATTCCTGCTTTGTTCCAAAAAACATAAGCCCTATAGAGACCCAATTGAGTAAAAACACACTCAATATAAAGAGTTATAGAGTTCCATATAAAAAGTTACATCTTTGTATTTGTTCATAACTACTACAACAATATAACATTTTAATTTTTTTTATAAGGAGCTGTTTTTGTTTTATACAGTATGCTGCTAAGAAAACACCATAGAAGATGGATAAAGAATAGCTCCATCATTGTTTAATGTATAAAAAAAAAAACATACTTTGTTAGTTTTAATAAATAAAACATTTTTTAAAAATCAAGGAAATTCATCTGCCAATTTTTTCTTTTTGCTGTATCTAAAACGTACCGAACCATACCGTGACACCAGTGAATCGTATCGAACCGAACCGTGAATTTTGTGAACCGTTACACCCCTAATATATATATATTTTTTTTCTTGACAAGTTTTGCTCGTCTGGCGCCCGAACAATTTAAATTGTTTACATTTATTAAATCAAATTTTATTTGGGGCAGCAACCGTTCAATTTTATTCTATAGCTTTTGTTTACCACATGTAAATCTGAAAATAATTAGGACATATCCTTTGCTAATGTTAGAATTATTTTTAATATGCCAATAAAACGTACAACAGATTTTCTCCAGATGTTTATCACTTCATTAAAATTATACAAAACAACAAATGTTTACCACGTATTTTACGCAACTGTGGGCTTGTTTTTTTATTAAGTCGTGTTAAAATAATCACTGGTCGTGGTTTTTTGGGTTATTTAAAAAAAAATCAAAATTCAAAAAAGCTTTCATTACAAATTTTAACAGAAATAAGTGGCCTCATTTTAAGGAAGAAACTTGGCAGTTCATTGTTGAGCTCAAAAAAAAAAAAAGAAATGTTACAGAGTTTTTAGTTTGACAGCATTTTCATACTAAACTAAATATTGTATAAAACATGCTAAACTCAAAAAAAAAAAAAAGTCATGGTATTGAAGGTGAAGAGAGAAACGTACATACACTCCCCCCACCCACAATTCCTGCCAGCCCGGGACTCGAACTCACAACCTTTCGATTGGGAGTCCGACTCTCTAACCATTAGCTCACAACTCCCCATAAATTAATGGTTGTGGAGTAATTAAATGCACAATGTCTATTACAGTAACACACAGTGTATGTAATGTGTGTGTGTGTGTGTGTGTGTGTACACTATATATATGTATACACACGTGCACAAACTCAGACTTACCTCATTTATCATATAAAGTCCAGCACAGCAGGATCATCATGTAACAGGTTCGGCAAAGCTAGGATTTCTCAGAAGATAATAAAAGAAAAAAAGAACAGAAAAACATTTCAGTTATTTCAATGTCAAATAAATAAATACTTACATCGTGTTTCTCTGTGAAGCCTTCGAGATTTTAAGAGAACTCATGTAAGTTATACTGGATGCTCTGAGGAGAGAAATTACTCAAAAAATTAGGCTAATATCTTACTAGATAACCTCAGTTACATGTAACATGAATGTGTAACTATTAAAAAAATTAAACAACAACAAATAGTTCAGAAAAGAAAAACAGTCATGCATTTTCTGCTTCCTGATGACAGCTGAACAATTATTTCTGGATAATTTAAACTTATTTGATTATGGAAATAAATCTAAATATTACTCTTGTACTGATTGTTATAATTAGCGTATTTTTAATCAAATTAATTTGTTGAGCCATATTTAGTTCAATAATATTTTTCATGTCTGATTTAAAGTTTCAGGGTAAAATATTCACCTTTAAATGATTTAACATTTCATTAAAACTATTTTTAGTTATTGCGTATTTAAGTTATACAACAAAATATATGTAATATCCAACAAAGGCAGATAAAAGCACAATCTGGAGAAAAAATAATAACTTTTACAATAACCCTTTTTAATAATTTGAGTTCCTCCAGGAACCTCTGGAGCTCTTTGAGTTCTCGTGTAATGAAGGAGTGACTCCAGAAGCTCAGAACTGGAAACAAAGTGCTTCAAACATCCAAAGAGTTCTTACATGAACTGCAAAGACTAGAATGGTTCCTCCAGGAACAATATGATGAGAAAAAGAGCTTCGAGGCACTTAAAATAAATGATTAAGTTCCTCCAGCACTCAAAAGGATTTCTGAGGCACCTTCAGTTTTTAGAGTATTGTTCTTTCATCTTTTCAGCGAACTATGGTCATTTCCAAGTTAATGATCATTTTTACGTAATAAAAAATCATAAGGATATTAAGTAACGATCATGTTCCATGAAGATATTTAGTCAATTTCCTACTGTAAATATATCAAAACTTAATGTTTGATTAGTAATATGCATTGCTAAGAATTCATTTGGACAACTTTAAAGATGATTTTCTCAATATTTAGATTTTTTTGCTCCCTCAGATTCCAGATTTTCAAAGAGTTGTATCTCAACCTAATATTGTCATATCATAACAAACCATACATCAATGGAAATGTGATTTATTCAGCTTTCAGATGATGTGCAGATCTCAATTTGGACTGGTTTTGTGCTCCAGGGTCACATTTGCATTTTTTTTTCAGCCTGAGAGAACTCTGAAAAGGACAACAAATGACAATAATTATTGTAACATGGAGTCAGAGACGTTCGGATCCATTTGCAGTATTTTATTCGAATGGTCAGACAGGCAGTAATCAGCAAACAGTGTCAAGTATGTGATGGGATCTCCAGAAACAGAAACAATATCAGACAGAGAATCACGGGCGCCAATGCCAAACACTGATTTTAAGCATAAACTTCACAAAATCTATAAACTGGTTCTTCAAATCTGATTGGTTTCAGGTTCACAGGACATGGTTCACAGGACAGACAGTGAGTTCACAGACGGGTACAACTGACACCTCTGGAGGTTCTTCTGCAGTTTCAGCTGACACCTCTGGAAACACAGTAGGTGTCGCTGTCTCAGGAGTCTCTGTCGTGGTATATGCAGCACAAACACTTCATAAAGCCATCCCCAATGTGGGAAGCACTACAGACAGGGGGAAAAAGTTCAGGAACAGGAGGGCTAGAGTCAATCAGTTTCGGGATAGTGACGAGACTCTGGACGGTCAGCTGGGACACCTCTAGTCTGATGTTCAGAAGGAGGTGGACATCATCAGTCAGGTGCTGCATCAGTATTAGTTGTATTCACCGGATGCTTCACATTTTATTATGGGTGATTTTAACAAATTTTAACGAATTTTACATTTCCAGCAATATATTGACTGTCCTAAACGCCATCAAAAAATACTTGACTCATGTTATGGGTCGATACCAGATGCATATAGATCCTTTTCCAGAGCCCAAATGATTGTGCAGACCATCTAGTAATGTAATGTTGTTTTTCAGAGAAATATGGGTTTTTAAAAACTTTGTAAACCAGCGAGCACTTGTAATCGTCTTCGGACACAGTTACGATCGCAGCTCCATATGTTTCGCTGTGGTTATATTTAAGATGCTGTAGATCAGGACCAGTTTAATAGTTTAAGAGGAAAGAATAAAAAAGATGCAGCAGTTTAAGAGATATCATCAGCTGAAGGACAACAGAAATGTCAAATAGCTCATTTGTGGTCTGATGTGCACATGTCTGTGAGCTACTTTCAGTCTGACAAATAGTCCAACAGTGAACTGACTGAAGGAATTAAAGTACAGAATCATATTTCACTTCACTGTTCATAATAAAGGCAATCAAAGTTATTTTAACTAAACATTGCAGAAATAGTAGGCTACTTGTTTGCACAGTGTGTATTTGACTCTTAACCAATCATCTTCCTTTGCAGTTTTGGTCATATCTTCCTTTCTATAACCTTCGAATGCATCAGAACAAGCCACACTGACATGTTTCTAGCACTGACTAACAATAATGAAGATTAAAAAGGACAGTGGTGTGAAGAAGTGTTCCTGATTTCTTATTTTTTTGCATGTTTGCCACACTTTAATGTTTCAGATCATCAAACAAGTTTAAATATAAGTCAAAGACAACACGAGTAAACACACCATGCAGTTTTTAATTGAAGGTTTTTATTATTAAGCGGAAAAAATCCAAATCTACATGGCCCTGTGTGAAGAAGTGTTTGCTCCTCTGTTAAAACTGTGGTTTATCACACCTGAGTTCAGTTTCTCTGGCCACACTCAGACCTGATTACTGTCACACCTGTTCACAATCAACAAATCTCTGAAATAGGATCTGCCTGACAAAGTGAAGTACACCAAAAGATGCTCAAAAGCTAGAAATCATGCCTAGATTCAAATGAATTCTGAAACAAATGAGCAAGAAAGTAATTGAGATCTATCAGTCTGTAAAAGGTTATAAAGCCATTTCTAAAGATTTGGGACTCAAGCGAACCACAGTGAGAGCAGTTATTCACTCGCAAAAAGTGCATGTGCCTGTACTGTTGAAGAATGAAAGGGACAGTATAAATGTGCATGGTTTTATTTACTTGTTGTTGACATACCTGACCGAGCTACAATCTTTCCAGTGATTATCTGTATATTCACTCGACAAACTCGCGCATCTCCGCCGCTGCGCGCTCAATCCACTCAGCTTTATCAGCTCGCGCACGTCAGCTGTTTTTTTTTAATATATATATGTATATATATATATATATATATATATATATATATATATATATATATATATATATATATTAAAATCTGAAAAATGAAAAAACAGTAACGCCTCTCTCCGCTGATTGGTCAACCGAACATTACAACATAATAATAGTCCTAAAAACATAATGAGAGTCCTACGCTTCTACGGATTCTTAACGTGTTTATTTCTTCTACGTTTTCTCTTTCTCTTCATTGAACAGCCAGGCCCGGGTTTCCCAAAAGCTTCGTAAGCCTAAGAAGTTCGTAAAAACGATCGTACGACTGATCTTAATATTACGGTCTGTTTCCCAAAAGCATCATAACTTAAGTAGCACTTGAAAATCATCGTAGATCTATGAGTGCTCTGGAGTAATCTTGAAGCCGTAAGTGCATCGAAGACAGATTTCTGTGATCACAGGAAAATCTGCAGATTACACCTTTGACTTGATTCAAGTGCAATGTGATTATAATATAAGGATTTAATCGTGCTTTATTCTACACTTTATAATTGGTTTTCTTTTGCTTTTTTAAATTAATTTATAAATGACTTAATTAAAAATTAACGAAATAAGAAATACACATTTAAATTAAATGACTGAAAAAAAAAAAAGAATAAAAGAAGTAATGTTGGAGATACTTCAAAGACTGGGGGTGGGGGTAGCACGTCCTGATTTTGCCAAGTTCGATGTGTTCCTAGGTCAACATATTTTGTTGACCCTGGAACAACATTTTACTCCAAAAATATATTCTTAACCATATCCCTACACCTAAACCTAACCTTAACCATGAGTAATCCCTAAAATCAGAGGAAATGATAGATGAATGACACTGATGTACGAGCAACAAACACTGATTTTAAGCATAAACTTCACAAAATCTATAAACTGGTTCTTCAAATCTGATTGGTTAATCACAATGTTGTTCCATGGGTCAACAACGATGTTGTCCCAGGAACATGTCTCACGTGGTAAAATCAGGTTCTGTGTGGGGGTATATGTCAATAACTTGTGGAAGTGCACGAAAACCAGCTATAATGGACCCGGAAAAAACGTCTCATCTCTCTCTCTCTCTCTCTCTCTCTCTCTCTCTCTCTCTCTCTCTCTCTCTATACTGTATATAAATAAATACATTTAAATAAATGTATGAATTTAGCAGACGCTTTTTTACAAAGCGACTTACAGTTTATTCAGGCTAAAATATAAAGTTTCATATTTAAAGTTTATTATATATTATTATGCAAATTATAATATTGTACACTATAATATAATATAATATAATATAACATTGTATTGTATTATAGTTATTATATCCAAATTTTCTGTCTGGAACGCAGTATTAGGTTAACGTCAATAAACGATCGTGTATAGAGTCATTCTATAATGTGACATTTCAGCACTTGACAAACGGACAGCGACTCCTGAGCAGAACTTAAAGCACAGCTACGTGCGACTGTGTCCAATCAGAATCCATCCTGCTATAACGAGCTTGAGGATTTAAAGGTGCGCTCAGAATAAACGGACGATATCGTTCGCTGGTGTGGACGCTTATATTGTTATCTTTATTTATCTTTATAGTTATAGTTATTGGTGTGAACGGGGCTTTATTCTGCAACATTTTGTATTTGTAATTAAATTATTGTTTGTAGTAACTCTAATTTTGGAGAAAAACTGAAATGGCACTCTTCGTGTGAAATTGATTAACATAAATTATATAAATACATAAATGCATTTGAATACACTGAATAATGCAGTGAAAGAACGCACTCAAAATGCACACGTTCACTAGTATGACTTCATCATGTAACTTTACATTAGCCTAGATGCTTGCACTTTTTAGGCATGATTTGTTTAGTTTTTGAATACACTTAATACTGTTAAAAGGCACATCCTTAAAATAAAAAATACAAGTTCACATATCACACCTAAACACGCCTGGAAAACATAATTAGAACTAGCTACTAAATTAGTTAAAAATGCCTACCCATATACAGCTATGATTCGCGAACCCCAAACTGATTCAAATGATTCGCGAACCCGCTTTGAACTCTGGTTTGGGGTTCGCGAATCATAGCTGTATATGGGTAGGCATTTTTAACTAACTTAGTTAAATGATTCACGATCCGAACTCCCGATCTGACTCAAATGATTCGCGAATCCGCTAGGAACTCCCGAACTGATTCAAATGATTCGCGAACTCGCTCTGAACTCCCGAACTGACTCAAATGATTCGCGAACCCGCTACGAACTCTGAACTGACTCAAATGATTCGCGAACTCGCTCCGAACTCCAGAACTGATTCAAATGATTCGCACTCCCGAACTGATTCAAATGATTCGCGAACTCGCTCCGAACTCCCGAAATGACTCAAATGATTTGAGAAAGAAAATGACAAGAAAAATCTAGCACATATTAATTTAAACAGTCTCAGGAATAAAACAATGAAGTTGCTGAACTGTTAAATGAGTATAAAATACAAATTCTTGCTATCTCAGAGACTCACTTGGACTTTTCCTTTGATGACACAGAACTGTTTATTGAAGGTTACAACATATACAGAAATGACAAAAATGGTTTTGGTGGTGGAGTAGCTTTTTATATTCAGAATTATTTGCCAGTAAAAATAAGAACTGATTTAATGAGTTTTGACATCGAAATATTATGGTTGCAAATGCATCTACCTCACCGACAGTCGATACTTTTGTGTTGCTGTTACCGGTCACCAAGTGTCAATTGTGAATATCTTGATACTTTCTGTAAAATGTTGGATATAAATACTAATGTAAGTCAGGACATATATTTCATGGGTGACTTAATAACTGACTGGTTTTCTAAAGATTGCTACTTGAAAAAAAAAAACTGTTAACTACTGCAAATGCATGTGGACTTACTCAACTTATAAATAAGCCTACAAGAACATGTTTTAAGAGCGACGGATCCAGAACATCTACCTGTATAGATCATATTTTTACAAACCGACCTGAATTGTGTAAAAAGGTATTTTCTATTCCCATTGGTAGCAGTGATCATAATCTGATCATTTCTGTGTTAACAACCAAGCTGAGTGGATCTGGAACTGCAGTCTTATTTAAAAGATCTTATAAATTGTTTAAAAATGACAAGTTTATTGAAGATGTTCAAGCTATATGCTGGTCTGATGTGTTGGCAGTTAGTAATCCAGAAATTGCTCTCTTTAAATTTAACAATCTATTCTTGTCATTAATTGAGAAACATGCGCCTTTAAAGAAGTTTACTGTCAGGAATAACGTCACACCTTGGTTGGATGATGAACTGAAAAATTCAATGAAAATAAAGAGGTCAAATGAAAAGAACAGCAGTTACTACAGGAAATAAATGTGATTGGGACCTATATCGTAAAATGAGAAATTTTGTCACTAAACTTAATAAAAAGAAGAAGAAAATCTATTTTGATAATCATGTTAAAAATATAGGTAATGATAGTAGGAAGTTATGGAATGTTTTAAATCAATTGACTGGTAAGAAAAATAAAATAATTCCATCTTTTTTGGAAACAGGTGATAAATTTATAACTAAGCCAATAGATATTGCAAACTATCTTAATGATTATTTTATAAGAAAATTAGATAAACTAAGAGAAAATATACCTAATCTAAGTAATGATATATCTCACCTATTAATAAGAAATGAACTGATGAAAAATAAAAACTTAAGGTTTAAATTAGAAAGTGTAAATATAGATCAAGTAAAGAATCTTTTAATAGCCTGTAAAAACAAACCACCGGGTGTCAACGGTCTTGACAGCAGGCTTCTTAAACTAGCTGCTGACTCTATTGCCCCTGTTCTAACCCACATCATTAACCTCAGTACTTGGAACCCACCGGGAAGACACAGACCCCACTGGACCCGATTGTCACATACTCCACCTTAAATTGCTATTACAAGTCAATAAATCGGTTTCGAAAAATGCATGCTTTTTGTCTTACCTAATTTAAGGAGCCGTAGTTTTTCTTCCTTGTACCTGACTGTCTGTGATGCATTACAATCCTCCGACAAGAAAGTTATGAATGTTATTCTTCTCGTTATTCCAAGTCCAAGCTTAATCCACTCATTATTTCAGCTTCAAGAGTCCGCTTGATGTCACGGTGACGAATGACAAATGCAACTGTGCACGTAGGCTATACATTCTGACTCGAGTTAGCTCGCATAATAACTTCGACTGTTTACCCTTTTTTCTTTCTTTTTTTGGATCACACTTTTCTTTTCCTAATTATACAAGTTGTAAGTTACAAGAAAACAGTGTCTGATCACGTTCGGGTGTTCTCCGAGTCCGATGACTCCGATCGCACGGGTATAACACACAATGTTAAACAGACCCGGGACCCGAAGTAATAGATTTGGACCCGACCCGGACCCGGCCGATCATTTAAAATATAGACCCGAACCCGTGCGGGTCCCGGGTGCACTGTGAAGAACTCTAGCTCGAGTTACCCAGCACGTAGGTATTAGTGTAGTGCTGTGTACCACAGTTTGCAGAATACACCCTAAGCACCTCTGACATCACTAGTTCAGTGAAAAAAGTAGTTCAGTTCAGTGTAGTTCAGAGAAAGTGAAACGACCTTGATCAACAACAATACTGGACGCCAGAAACCATCGAACTCTTTAAACAACTGAATATTAAGTCGTTCAGAGACCCTTGTGAACACATCTGATACTCACAGGTAAGTGATAGAAATATAAGAGAGATTGTCCTGAACAGGTTTCTAATGACAGTGGTCTGGTTTAGTAGGGTTTATGTCAGACTGGAATGAGTTGAACAGAAGCAGGTTTAAGTGTGTCAAATACTCAGATACTTTAGTTGTTTACCGCACTGAAATGATTTCAGAATTGTATTAACAGCATTTTGTCGTTTTGCCATGCAGTAAATGACATGCAGACAAACTGAACACAAGCCACGATAAAAAGTTGGTTCGACGTTTGACGTTGTTGGTTATTAGACAGATAGCAGGGAAAAAAAATCTTAGTGAATGAGTATAATTGTATTAAAAAATTGCTTATTTGAAAAGCAATAGGACGTAGAACTGAACACACATCGCAGTGTATTTGTTTTCATTCTCCTCGATTTGTTGCGACACATTAAGACTCGAGTAGCGGTGCGCTAGCGCTTAGGCCAGCTAGGGACCGTCTACAAAGTACATGATAATGACAAAGCAATTTTCCCACCAGAATGTTTATATATATATATATATATATATATATATATATATATATATATATATATATATATATATATATATATATATATATATATATATATATCTTGTGGTCACTTTAAATATTTATTAAACAATCATCAGAGTAAATTAATGGTGTGTAAATGTTTCTAATCAGAATCATGTTTTATATCTATGAAATTATGTTTGTTTATGTTTGTGTGTTGTAACTTCGATGTATATATATATATATATATATATATATATATATATATATATATATATATATATATATATATATATATATATATATGGACCTTATTTATACACGACACTGCTCTACTGATCATGTTCTGGTTACTCCACTGCACACGTCGGATCACTTCCTCCTCACTCTTAAACTCAACATGGTCCCTGACACTTCACATAGCCCTCCACATGTCATCTTTCGACGTAACCTACACTTTCACCCTCCCGGTTTTCTGTAATGGTTTCATCTTCACTTCCTTCCCCTAAACTGTTTGCATCTTTGGATGCTAACAGTGCTACTGATACTCTCTGCTCCACTCTTACATCTTGTTTAGACACTGTTTGTCCCTTATCTTCCAGGCCAGCCCGTAACACCCCTTCTGCCTCTTGGTTATCTTATGTTCTACACGAACACCGTTCTAAGCTTAGAGCTGCTGAAAGGGTGTGGCGTAAATCCAGAAATACTACTGACCTTAATATGTATCAGTCACTCCTATCTTCTTTCTCTGCTAATGTCTCCACTGCTAAAATGACATACTACCATAACAAAATTAACAATTCGTCTAACTCTCGCATGCTTTTAAAAACATTTTCCTCACTTCTTTGTCCTCCTCCTCCCGCTCCTGCTTCAACTCTAATAGCTGACGACATTGCAACGTTTTTCATTAATAAAATTAAACACATTAGTGCACAATTTTCCACACCACAATCAGTCAAGCTCATATCACCAGCAAACTTACACCCATTTACATCCTTCTCTTCACTCTCTGAGGCAGAAGTCTCAAAATTCATCCTTTCTAATCACCCTACAACTTGCCCGCTTGATCCTATTCCATCTCATCTCCTTCAAGCCATTTCTCCTGAAGTTGTACCTGCACTTACTCACATCATCAACACTTCCCTCCACACTGGTGTTTTTCCCTCATCATTTAGTCAGGCACGTATAACTCCACTACTTAAGAAACCCAACCTCAACCCATCTCTTTTAGAGAACTACATACCAGTTTCCCTTCTTCCTTTCATTGCAAAAACACTTGAACGAGCTGTGTTCAACCAAATCTCTACATTTATCACACACAACAACCTCCTTGACAGCAACCAATCTGGCTTCAGAAGTGGACATTCAACTGAGACTGCCTTGCTCTCAGTTGTTGAAGCTCTAAGACTGGCAAGAGCGGAATCCAAATCATCAGTACTTATCTTGCTTGATCTGTCCGCTGCTTTTGACACGGTTAACCACCAGATCCTCCTATCAACTCTACTGGCAAAAGGCATCTCAGGAACAACACTTCAATGGTTTGAGTCTTTCCTATCAGATAGGTCCTTCAAAGTATCTTGGAGAGGTGAAGTGTCCAAGTCTCAACATCTAACTACTGGGGTGCCTCAGGGCTCTGTTCTTGGACCACTTCTCTTCTCTGTCTACATGGCATCATTAGGTTCTGTCATTCAGAAACATTCTTTTCATTCCACTGCTATGCTGATGACACTCAACTCTACCTCTCATTCCATCCTGATGATCTGACATTCAACATCAAGAACATCAAGCACTTTCTTTGGGAACATGCTGCACAACTCCTTGTTCAAGCTCTTGTTCTGTCCAGGCTGGACTATTGCAATGCCCTCTTGGCAGGTCTTCCAGCCAATTCTATCAAACCTTTACAATTAATTCAGAACGCGGCAGCAAGATGAATTTTTAATGAGCCAAAAAGAATACACGTCACACCTCTGTTTATCAATTTGCACTGGCTTCCAATAGCTGCTCGCATAAAACTCAAGGCATTGATGTTTGCCTACAAAACTACCACTGGCTCTGCACCCATTTACCTAAATTTGTTACTTCAGACTTATGTGCCCTCTAGAAGCTTGCGTTCTGCAAGTGAATGTCACTTGATTGTGCCATCCCAAAGAAGCACAAAGTCACTTTTACTGACTTTTAAATACTTATTGCTCTGGTTTTGTTAATATATATATATATTTAAACTTTTAAATATATATATATATTAACAAAACCAGAGCAATTGGTGCACCAGGGTTTTGAAAGATATAAATACCAACACTTATAATGCTCACTTGAATTTAAATAATAAATATTGTAAACAAGATATGTGATAGTGGTTATTATTATATTATTACTATTAATAACTATATTAATAAAATAAACAAACAAAATTAAAAGCATTAGTATTCCATAATCCAGTGGTAATGTAGTAGGCTGATTCCAGGTCCTTGTGATATATATATTTTTTTTCGTTATATTAACAGACGTATGATACCAAGTAAGTACAGGCTATTGAAATTAAAACCAAAAAATAAATACATTTAAAATAAATACACTCTCCTGTATTAACCTCATGGTGTGTGTCTTGTTATTGTTTTCATAAGAAGATTTTTTATATTTGTTTTAGTCACAGAACTATAACAGAAAACATGCTATTGAAATTCAACAAATAAGTCAACACTGGCGAAGAGTGTTGTTTTACAGTTGTTTTGAATTGAATTTGAAAATCTACATTTTAATAAACTAATTTATAACACAGTTTTATTACAGTCTTTTTACAAATCAGAATTGAGCCTTTGTACATTTTTTTTTTGTGCTTTGAAAGCTGGCAGATGTTTATATTTATGTATCTTTTTACTTTTACATAGAATCACATTTCTAAATGTTACAATCCGAAATAAACTATTTAAATAAATTCCTGTTTAAATATTTAGCTTACATGAAATTTTAATTCTGCATGATTTTTAAACACTTTCTGTAAAAAAAAAAATTAATAACGATGTTCATTAAACAAAATAATGTTTTGAGTATATTTTTTGTTTATGTCACTGAAGTAACATATGGGACTTTCCTCGATATTTTACTCAAAAGTACAGTAACCTTTGTTTAAAAAAAAAAAAAAAAAAAAAAAAGCAGGATAATATATGGCCTCTTTAAAATTGCAAGACTACTTTTCAGGTGTTGGTGGTGATGTATGGATAAAAATGTTATGCTGATTTATATGTGTGTGTGTGTGTGTGTGTGTGTGTGTGTGTGTGTGTGTGTGTGTGTATGTGTGTGTGTGTTTATAGATCTATAGATAAATTCTAATTTGTGTAGTTCCATATTTATATGCTTCAAAAATCTGATTAGCTAAATAAATCTGAATTTGATTAGCATTTCATATATAATATACAGTGGTAATCAAAATTATTTGAACACTAGTATTTTCACCTGCTAAAATTGGTTTTAAGTCAGTTATGTCTATATTTTGCTGTAGTGTCTCAGTATGAAATATCAGTTTATATTTCCAAACATTAATTTTGCCATTAATTGTAATAATCCAGTGAGATTTGTGTCTGACAACAGCCAGTGCTCCACACAGAGATCTGATCTAATCATCATCAGTCTGTCTGGAAGGAAATAATAAATCCAGAAGAACTGTGACAACGAGATGCTTCAAGAAACCTACTGTTTAATTCAATATAATTAGTCCTGAATTACGTAAGTGTAAACCCTGAATTAAAATGTTCATTTAGAAATCAAAAATAAGACAGACCTTTTGAAGTTAAGATGGAAAACTGAATACATTTTAAATTAATTTATTAAAATACTTTTAATGTCAAACTCAAGTCAAAACAACTGCAGTATTCTCCTCTAGGGGGCAGTAATACTGGAGCCTTTGGAAGGCTTAGCAAGCTATTCTTGAACGTCAGTAGGTAACTTCTCCATCACTTTATTGAAACTAAATTATGTATTGGTTTCATTTCAATAGTGTGTGTGTTCTATTATAGTTCTGTGGCTGAAACCACCATCAAAATGTTCTTCTAGGAACCACTAACAAGACACACCCTTTTAAGTTGAGATGAAATACTGTATAAGCCTGTTAACAGATTCAAATTCAATTCAATAGTATGCATCCTGATTTACATATGATAGTAAAAGATGGTTGTATATATTGTTCTTTGAACAAGTAACAAGAAACATTCTGTTGACGTTTACATATCAAACTGTATGCATTCTAAATTAATTTATTTAAACTTCTCAATGTCAAACTTGGTCAAGACAAGTGCAATACGTTCCCTGTCCCTGTCCTGCACTTTTACATTATAAGGTCTATCAGTTATAATTCCCTAAGGAAGATTAAAACCAACAAAACGCAAAGTGTGTTCTCTTCTACATTTGAAAACAATTACAACACAGTATGTTTCTTGTCATTATGATAAATCATTAAAGAATAATTGAAGATTTCCGAGCCTGAATCTCTGACAAAATGTCAAACGTCGAACCAGCTTTATATCGGTACACATGTATATGTTTGCTGGAAAATATAAAGCTTGTTCTTTGTACTCTCTTTAAACAGCAGGTCGTAGTTCAGATTGCTCAGTTTACGAGTCTCTCGCTTTGTTGCAAACGAATGATTGTGTTTCCATCACTATCAGTTCTCACATTTTAACCAATTAAACTATCATTTTTCTTTAAAAGGCTTTAAGAGGGAAAGAACAATGGCAGAATCTTCACTAACAGCAAGAAAAACCAGGAGACGGAGTATTGACAATTATCCTCCATGTAAGTCAATAACCCAGAAAAACACTTTGACTTTGACTTTTCTTTTATAATATTGAATATGTACAGTTCAGGAATGTAAAGCAGATCAAATAATTTCAGCTTAACAAGAATAATTCTTCTACATTTATTCATTTAGGTAAGTGGTTATGTAACTAGCTTCACATTTAGGTTCTGATCAGCTTGTCTGGGTTCATTTTACAATAATATCCAGCTGACTGTACTTGATCTCTTTATATTTGAGTTTCTTCAGCACTCTTTGTCTCTAAACACTCTTTACATTCAACCAGCTTCATGAGGTGCATCATGGGATTCTTCATAAACAGTATTGAAGGAGTTCACACTAATCCTAAATAATGTCTCTTTCCAGCAATGTCATCCTCCATGAGTTCACTGTCTGAGGAGATTCAGTGCTCTGTGTGTCTGGATGTGTTCACTGATCCAGTCTCGACTCCATGTGGACACAACTTCTGCAAGATCTGTCTGAATAAGTGCTGGGACAACAGCCAGACCTGCAGCTGTCCATACTGTAACGAAACATTCAAGCAAAGACCTGATCTCAAGATTAATACCACACTCCGAGAGCTCGTAGATCACTATAAGAAGAAAAGTCCTGAGAAAACAACTGAAGTTCTGTGTGACATCTGTGAGGAAAGAAAGCTGAAAGCGCTGAAGTCGTGTCTGGTGTGTCAGAGCTCTTACTGTGAAACTCACCTGGAGCCTCATTTGAGAGTGACACGTTTGAAGAAACACAAACTGATGGATCCTGTGAGTAATCTGGAGGACTATATATGTCAGAAACACGAGAGACCTCTGGATCTGTTCTGTAGAGATGATCAGACATGTGTGTGTTCAATCTGCACCGAGACAGACCACAAGAACCACAACACTGTTCCTATAGAAGAGGAGAGTCAAGAGAAGAAGGTAGACGTTATTATTCTTTTAAAGGACTGATATCATGAGGAATCTGATTTGATTTCATATTGTGAGTTTAATCTGTGTTATAATAAATGTGTCTGTGTTGTTCTCTCTATAGACTGAACTGATGAAGACACAGAAAGACGTGCAGCTGATGATCCAGAACAGAATCAAGAAGATTCAAGACATCAAACACTCAGCAGAAGTCAGAAAAGTGAGTTTAAAATAATAGAATAAAATAAACGTAAATATTTTCTATTGCAACAAACTTTAATGTTGATGAAAGATAGGGGCGAGATCTGACAGACATAACAAAAACAAAATAAACAAACAATCAAACGAATGACAGATGACTATCAGACTAAAATATACAGCAACAGCCAATAAAACAAGAACTAAAATGTCCAGGGCTTGTTCTGCTCTCGTCCAGGGTGCAGAGTGAAGTTTAATTCTTCATTTGAGGGATTCTGAAAACACATGTAGCCTATGTATGTGAACAAAAATGTGTGAGCAATAGTTACACAGATTCTTCTGTTAGCAAACACTGCTAATAATGTGTTGCCTGTCCTGGTTGAGCAGAGAAACACAGAGAAGGAGAAAGCAGTCCGTGTGGAGCTCTTCACTGATCTCATCCGCTCCATTGAGAGACATCAGACTGAACTGCTGGAGATGATGGAGGAGCAGCAGAAAGCAGCAGAGAAACAGGAGCAAGAGCTGATTGAAGAGCTGGAGCAGGAGATCACTGAGCTAAAGATGAGAAACACTGAGCTGGAGCAGCTCTCACACACTGAAGATCACCTCCACCTCCTACAGGTCAGTCAACATGATCTCTCTGATCAATCATAATGCAGGATATGACATGCTGAAGGATTTCTCCTCTCTCCTGCTGTAGATTCACTCATCCCTGTGCAGCTCTAGAAACACCAGGAACTGGCCTGAGATCAGTATGAAGACTCATGAGAGTCTGGAGACTCTGAGGAGAGCTCTGACTCAACTGAAGGACACTATAGATGAGAAACTCACACTAACTGGTACATCAATACACACTGATCAGATAGAAACATGATAGTGTACTCTGTTCTTTAAATATAAGCTTCAGATCTGATTGTTTTCTTGTCTTTAGTCTCTACAGAGCTGAAGTGGATGCAGCAGTATGCAGGTACAGTGTGCTGTCTGCACTACACTAGTTTACATTCATACACTCACTGCTTCATTACTGCACTACAATCAGATTCAACACTGGGTTAACTAAAAACATCAGCATCACAGAATATCTGTATTCTCTGTTTTCTCAGTGGATGTGACTCTGGATCCTGATACAGCTCATCCTGATCTCATTCTGTCTGATGATGGAAAACAAGTGAGACATGGAGACATTAGACAGAAACTCCCAGACAAACCAGAGAGATTTGATTACTGTGCCTGTGTCCAGGGAAAGGAGGGATTCTCCTCAGGGAGATTTTATTTTGAGGTGCAGGTGAAGGGAAAGACTGAATGGGATTTAGGAGTGGCCAGAGAATCCATTAACAGGAAGGGAGACATCATACTGAGACCCAGAGATGGATACTGGATTGTGTGGCTGAGGAATGGAGATGAATATAAAGCCTGTGATGATCCTCGTGTCTCTCTGTCTCTGAGAGTGAAGCCGCAGCGGGTCGGTGTGTTTGTGGATTATGAGGAGGGTCTGGTCTCCTTTTATGGTGTGGAGTCCAGCTCTCATATCTACTCTTTCACTGCTCAGTCTTTCACTGAAAAACTCTATCCATTATTTAGCCCATGCCCTAATGATGGAGGTAAAAACTCAAGCCCACTGATCATCACACCTGTCCGTTATAATAAATGAATTTACTAAATTATCAAATGCAAGATTAAAATAATGAATTTTATAATAAATAATCTGGAAACATTATGTGCTGCTATTTTTTATCATTTGCTTATCAGTTTTTAAAATCTAAATGATCTTATCACATTTTTTTTTTATGTATATATAATTCTTGTTCAGTAAATATCAATTTGTTCAACTTTTTATAAATATTTTTGCTATCTTTATACCTGACAATGTGAAATTGTCATCTGTGCAAAGTTGGTGCAATAAAATAACGTCATAGTTAACAATTACTTGTTTACACCGATAGATAGATAGATAGATAGATTCAACATCGCGGAAGTCAATCTAACTTAACATTTTTTTTAATTGATATTGTTTATTTCCTACTTCTTAAGTTCATGAGGCTCTTGATGATTTAATCTGTGTCATCTTTTGGAATATCTGAAGCATGTACCATAAATCTTAACTGTAGCATTTGTTGTAATAAGACTAGTCTCTTAATCATTACCAGGACTGTAATATATATATATATATATATATATTATATTAGATATAATAGTTATAATAATAGTATAACAGTAGAATAGTTGTATTTAGCAGAGCATTCAAAAAAAGTAAAGGTGGTCATGAGTAGTTTAAAAAGAGTTTAATAAATGTGCTGTTCAAGACTGTTTTCTCGTCTTTTCATCAGTTTATTTGCCTTTTTTAGATACTGTTCGACTTTCTCCATCACATTTTAAAGTGTCTGTCACATATTTGACCATCGGCTTCACGATAGGAATGGCTCTGGTAATCTTATCACACTTCTGGAGGGTTGTACTTGCTAGTTTTGGTTATTGAGGGTTATATCCCCGAAAGGGCAGGACTTTCAGTCCCCTAAATGACTTTAACCCTGAGCACCAGTTCAAAATATTTATTTATTAGGTATTTAGACGACAAAAATGTCAGTGTCAAAAAGTGCTTTCATTAAAAACAGGAAGTTTTGGAGCACAGAAATAAGTTTGGCCTCATTTTTAAGGAAGAACCTTGGCAGTTCATTGTTTAACTGAAAAAAAAAAAAGTAAAAGTGAAACAGAAATCTTATAGAGGTTTTAGCTTATGACAAAATTATTTATAAAAACTATATTTTATTTAACACGTTAAACTTATATCTTAAACTGATATCTTAAAAAATGAGCTTTCAGGATTTGTTTAGGTGCAGTTCCTAACTTTGTCCATCAGATGTCAGCAAAGCTCAAGACTATTTTTTGTCATATTAGTGAATTGATTAATGGTTGTGGAGTAATTAAATGCACAATGTCTATTACAATAACACACACAGTGTATGTAATGTGTGTGTGTACACTATATATATGTATACACACGTGCACAAACTCAGACTTACCTCATTTATCATATAAAGTCCAGCACAGCAGGATCATCATGTAACAGGTTCGGCAAGGCTAGGATTTCTCAGAAGATAATAAAAGAAAAAAAGAACAAAACAAAATTTCAGTTATTTCAATGTTAAATAAATAAATACTTACATCATGCTGCTCTGTGAACCCTTCGAGATTTTAAGAGAACTCGTGTAAGTTATACTGGATGCTCTGAGGAGAGAAAATGATTTTAAAAAATGTAATTACTCGAAAATTAGGCTAATATCTTACTAGATAACCTCAGTTACATGTAACATGGATGTGTAACTATTCAAAATAAATTAAACAACAACAAATATTTCAGAAAAGAAACTTTTACAATAACCCTTTTTAATAATTTGAGTTCCTCCAGGATCCTATGGAGCACTTTGAGTTCTCGTGGAATGAAAGAGTGACTCCAGAAGCTCAGAACTGGAAACAAAGTGCTTCAAACATCCAAAGAGTTCTTACATGAACTGCAAAGACTAGAATGGTTCCTCCAGGAACAATATGATGAGAAAAAGAGCTTCGAGGCACTTAAAATAAATGATTAAGTTCATCCAGCACTCAAAAGGATTTCTGAGGCACCTTCAGTTTTTAGAGTATTGTTCTTTCATCTTTTCAGCGAACTATGGTCATTTCCAAGTTAATGATCATTTTTATGTAATAAAAAATCATAAGGATTGTTCTAAATTCCCTATGTGTGTTTATAGTGGAAGGACTATTATTATGAATGTGTGCCGCTAGTTTATGTGAGTTCCGCTATTCCGGTTTCACTTTCATTTTCAATGGCTGATTGCTCCGACATTTTCATCAGGTGTTAATGTGCGTGATTGAATGTAAGTTTATTTAATCATTCCTGATTATAGGTCAGCTAAGTTTATTTCATTGTTATGTTTAAATATTCAACTTGTGTAATCAAACTTTACATTGTTTATAATGTTGTTATCTGTTTATTTCAGAAAGACCACATTTAACACTTTGTGGCCATAACTTGTACAATATCCAGTTTAATTGGAGCAATGTTGTGCCATCTGCTGTGAACCCTCAAATACTTCAGATAAAGAGTTGAACAGTGCCCTGTCTCCTGTCACACTTCTTACCAGAGTCCCGTGGTGGATTAGCATCAACACCCCTACCGATCTATTAGTCCCGTTCATTTTGGTCCTTCGAGCCGTTTGCTATATTCACTTCGGTGATATGGAGCAACAGAGCCTACTTCATTCCCCTGATACGACACACGGTGTTCGCACACAAGCGAGAGCACGTCAGCTTTCCACACGCCTGCAAGATTATGATGTAGCCTTGCCGAAGTCTCTCATACCAGACCCTGTTCTTCACGAAAGTTCATACCACCTACCAAGGATGGATTCTCCATCAGCGCAGTTTGACCTCAGTGGACAGGCCGAGCCAGTCTCGACTGTGGAGCAGCTGCCCATGGGTGATCTATCGCTGGTGCAGTATGGAGAAGTATCCGCTATGAGTCATCAGTTGGATGTTGAGAGATCTGTCGGTCATCTTAGCTCTTTAGTAGCTCCTCCAGGATATCACAGCCCATCCGAGGGTGATTCATTCAGTAGTGGTGCTGCATCACCCATATTCCAGGTAGATGTACGAGCCCAAACTATTTCACCACCTGTAGTCAGACCAAAGGCTACTGCAGTCTCATCTGTCCCGCTTCCGCATTTAGGCCAGTCATTTCAAGCTCAGACAGCCCACATTGATATTTCTCAGCAGTCAGTTTTGTGGCACGTAACACAAGGCACCCTTCCTGCTGCATATGGTACTACTTCAACATATCGTGGTGCTCCCCCCTTATCTGTACCACATGTAACGCCACAGCAGGGGGTTCTGTTCAGCACAGTAGATTCTACATGTCAGCTTACTTCATCACTGCCACATACTGTTACTTCAGTGAAGCTGCCTTTGACCACTACAACGTATAGGCCTTTAGTGTCTCCTGTATATCAGTTACAGGCTCACATTCCGAGCCAAGCCACACGGCAGTCGTTCGCTGTCTCTGACCCGTATCGCCCTCCTCTACAGACTGCTGGGTATCACCCTGTTCAGCCTCCCGTCCACACTCCTGTGCAGCCTGGGTATCCCCCTTCAGTGGTTCGCCAGCCACCACCTCCTTTTCCAGTTTACCAGCCTCTGCCAGTTACACCCCAGCTACAACCAGTTCCCATTCCAGCCTTGCCTAAGCTTGTGAACGATAGTGAGAGGGAGTTCACAGACCTGAAGATGGCCTTGGATAATCTTCTCAATCCTCACACGGAGCTTACAGAGCACTATAAATACAGGGTACTGATGGAGCAGTTGGTTCTTGAGGAAGCTAGGTTGATTGCACAAGCATGCCGGCATCATCCTGTGCCCTACATGGCAGCTATGATAGCATTGCAACGGCAGTATGGCCAGCCTCATCAACTGGCACAGAGCGAGATCGCAGCCCTGCTGAACTCACCTGATATTAGAGTTGGTGATGCAAAGGCCTTTCAGAGTTTTGCACTCAATGTTGACTTACTAGTTGGTATGCTGATGTCACTTGAGGGGCCAAAGGGGCGAGAGCTCACTTGTACAGGGCATGTCGATAGATTACTCAGTAAGTTGCCCAAACACTACCGGGACAGCTTTATAGAGCATTTACAGTTGCGAGGCCGATTGCACACTGACAGCCTCAATCCATATAATCTGCATGACCTTGCTGACTGGTTGAAGGTCAAGGCTGAAGCACAGCGTTTATCTACAAAGATGGTGCAGCGCTACCAGACAGAGAGAGTACAGGTCTCACGTAAGGACCGCCAGTGTGTACCCAAGCCCCAGACTCGATCCACTGCAGTCTATCATGGCAGTGAACAGCCCATGGAAGCTAGCACAGGGCAGTCTGTCCAGACCAATGCTTCTAATTCTCAGTCATCGGCCAGGAGACTGAAGCGTTTGTGTCTGTTCTGTAAGAGTCAGGAGCATTATCTGTCACAGTGTAGCAAAATCACTGAGTGCTCACCTGATCAGATTCTGAAGTGGATAAAGGATGGGAAAAGATGCTGGAAATGTGGACGCACAAGTCATAAATGGGATGAATGTACTCTGAAGAAGCCCTGCAGGGATTGTGGTAATATACATCTCGGAGTGCTGCATTCCATTGCCCAGGATGGTCCTAGCAGTGTGCTGCTGACAACCTCTCACGAGCGTGCATATCTTACTTCTCCTAGTTTCACGGGGCGTGTGTACTTGAAAGTAGTTCCAGTGCTTCTGTGGAGAGGCAAGAGGTCTATTTCAACTTACGCTATCTTGGATGATGGGGCTCAGCGGAGTATCATCCTTCCTGTAGCGGTCCAGCGACTTGGTATTGAGGGAAGAGAAGAGATTATGGCCCTTCGCACCATCCGACATGACATCACAGAATTGAAGGGGCAGTCAATTGATTTGCTGCTTTCCCCACAGTCAAGGCCAGAGGAGAAGCACAGCCTTACAGGTATCTTCACCGCGCCTCTCCTCACGCTTACCGAGCAAACCTACCCCATCAGGAGGCTCCAGCGATGTTATCACCATCTCAGAGGGATCCCCATTCCATCTTTCACTAGGGTCCAACCATTAATTTTAATTGGGTCTGATTATCCTACATTAATTACCCCAAAGGAGCCCATCAGATTGGGACCAGCGGGCAGACCAGTCGCTGTACGTACGCAGCTCGGTTGGGTCCTCCAGGGACCAGATGGATTGCTCCAACATCAGATACCTTCATCTCAGTGTTTGTTCACTTCTCTTACACCACTGCGAGATCCTGTCTATCAGCATGTTGAACGACTCTGGCAGCTTGATGTCCTTCCATCTCGCAGCGAGAAAGTGATAACTCGGTCTAAACAGGATCAGATGGCTGCAGACATGTTGGAGACCAGGACGCAACGAGTAGAAGTTGACGGAGTCTGGCGCTACGCTACTCCACTCCTTCGTGCGCCAAACGCTCCACCGCTGAAGGGGACTATGGAATCCGTTTTGTCCAGCCTCAGGAACACTGAAAAACACCTGAGTAGAGACCCTGAGAGGGCTAAGGTGTATGAAGCTGAAATACAGAAGCTCCTTGATTCAGGGTATGTTGTCAGGGTACCATCAGAAGGCCAGCAGGTAGACGAGGAGTCGTGGTTCATACCACACCACCTCGTGCAGCATAATGGCAAATACAGGTTGGTCTTCAATTGTTCCTTTGCCTACCAAGGTATATCTCTTAACCAGCAGTTGCTTCCAGGTCCTACCCTCGGTGCCTCACTGCTAGGAGTACTTCTGCGGTTCCGGCAGTACACAGTCGCCATCAGTGGGGATATACGTTGTATGTTCCACCAAGTGAGGCTCCTTCCAGAGGATAGACCCCTTCTGAGGTTCATTTGGAGGAACATGCGCAGAAAGGACCCACCGGACATCTATGAATGGCAAGTCTTGCCTTTCGGGACGACCTGCAGCCCCTGCTGCGCCACCTTTGCGCTGCAGATGCATGTTCGCTGCCAGCAGTTCGGGAATGAGGAAGTATTGCAGTCCATAGAGCGGAGCTTCTACGTGGACAACTGCCTACAGAGCCTTCCCACTGCTGAGGAAGCCAAGCGACTAATTGACAAGATGAGGCCTCTCTTAGCCTCCGGGGGCTTTGAAATCAGACAGTGGGCCACTAATATCCCTTCTGTTGTCCATCACCTCCCATCTAAGGCTCGTTCAGAGAGCATCGAATTGTGGTTACGGCAAAATCATTCAGACCCGTTGGAGCCGGCTCTTGGCTTAATGTGGCACTGCCTAGAAGACAGCCTGGGTTACAGGCATCGTACACTAGCAGAGGATCATCCGACCATGAGGTATATTTATAAGGTCTTGGCAACGCAATATGACCCTCTAGGATTCTCCATTCCTTTCACCTCCCGAGCCAAGGTTCTCGTTCAGAGACTCTGGAACAAACCGAGGGATTGGGATGATCCGAATCTTCCTGCAGACCTGCTGGAGAAGTGGAACGTATGGGAGAAGGAGCTGCCTGATCTCTGTAAGCTCAAGCTTCCAAGGTGTTATCTTCCTGTCGACTTTGATGTGGAGAAATCAAATTTAAGCCTTCATGTGTTTGGCGATGCATCCGAGGTTGCTTATGGGTCGGTGGCTTATCTCCGTGCAGAGCAGCACGGTAAGATCCACACCACCTTTGTCATGGCTCACTCTAGGGTAGCCCCCAAGCGTCAACTGTCGATTCCACGTCTCGAGCTGTGTGCAGCATTGACTAGTGCTCAGCTTGCACAGTTTCTCAAACAGGAGCTAACCATTGCCATAGAGACAGTGGCATTATGGACTGACTCGACTACAGTGCTCACCTGGATCCAGTCTGAGTCCTGTAGATACAAGGTGTTCGTCGGGACAAGGGTGGCAGAAATACAAGAGTTGACTGAGCTCCACTCTTGGCGATACGTTGACTCCTCAAATAACCCAGCGGATGATATTACCAGAGGGAGGACGCTCAAGGAGTTGGCAAACTCTAACATGTGGAGTCGAGGCCCAGGATTCCTCCGTGAACCGCCAGATCATTGGCCAGTCAAGACCCTTGCAGAGGCCCGAGAGGATACCTCAGAAACAAGGAAAGCTGTTTTCTGTGGATTAGTCACAGACAATTGAAATCCAGACATGCTTGATGCATCTCAGTATACTTCTTGGAATGCCTTAGTCGATGCGACCTACCGGTCCCTCCATTGGGCGGCCACCCAAGATACTAGTAAAGCATCCGTAGAATACAGGCGTGCAGAAGCTCTCATCTTGAGTCAATGTCAGGAGGAATCTTTCCCAGAGGAATTCAAGGCTTTAAAATCAGGGAACCAGGTGCCCATAGCCAGCCGTCTGAACACGCTTGCACCCGAGTTCGACCCTGAGTTCTGTCTAATTCGTGTGGGAGGTAGGCTACGGCGATTGGATGGCTTCAGCAAAACCGAGATACACCCAGTGGTTCTAGATCCCCATCATCAGGTGACAAAACTCATCGTTAAGCACTTTGATGAGCGTCTACTCCATCCAGGACCTGATAGGGTCTTCGCAGAGCTACGTCGCCATTTCTGGATCCTAAGGGGCAGGCAAGCCATCAAACGACACCAGAGAGAGTGCGTAGAATGTCAGAAGTGGAGAGCTAAGCCGACTCTACCTATTATGTCTGACTTACCCTCAGCTCGCCTACGATTGTACCAACCCCCCTTCTTCTCTACTGGAGTCGACTGCTTCGGGCCATTCATGGTTAAGATTGGCCGTTGGACGGAGAAGCGATGGGGCGTCATCTTCAAGTGCCTGACAACCAGATGCATTCACCTTGACCTGCTCAGCAGTATCGACACTGATGCATTCTTACTGGCATTAAGGCGCTTCATAGCACGCAGAGGAACCCCATCTGAGATCATATCAGATCAGGGTACTAACTTCCGGGGAGCTGAGACCGAACTGAGAGAAGCTTTCAAGGAGATGGAGCCCAGACTGCAGGAGCAGCTGGCTAGCTATCAGATCACTTTTAGGATGAATCCTCCCGCCGCACCCCACTTCGGAGGCGCATGGGAAAGGAAAATCCTGTAAAGTCTGCACTGCGAGTAGTCATCGGGAGTCAGTCTGTGCCTGAAGATGTTCTGCAGACTGTACTGATCGAAGTAGAGGGTATCCTGAACAGCAAGCCCTTGGGATACGTTTCATCCGACGTGGCAGACTTGGATCCAATTACCCAAATATGCTTCTCATGGGGCGGCGAGACGCCTCACTTCCCCAGGTGGTCTACACCCCTGAGCCCTTGTCCAAGCGTCGCTGGCGTCATTCCCAGACTATCATCGATCATTTCTGGTCTTACTTTACACGGCACTACCTACCGGGTCTCCAGACTCGCCAGAAATGGCAGCGGGTAACTCAAGATCTAGCTGAGAACACGGTGGTCATGATAATCGACCCGCAGCTTCCCAGAGCCCAATGGCCAATAGGTCGGGTTGTCAAACTGATACCCAGTGCTGATGGACACGTCAGGTCAGCTCAAGTACAGGTCAATGATCGCCTTTACCTACGACCTGTGGCCAAACTTGTCAGACTTCCGGCACTTCCGGACGGAGGTGAAGCGGACTCCAACGACTAGGGAATTTATCATTAGACATATTAGCCATGCTAATCTGGGGGCGGCTGTTCTAAATTCCCTATGTGTGTTTATAGTGGAAGGACTATTATTATGAATGTGTTCCGCTAGTTTATGTGAGTTCCGCTATTCCGGTTTCACTTTAATTTTCAATAGCTGATTGCTCCGCCATTTTCATCAGGTGTTAATGTGCGTGATTGAATGTAAGTTTATTTAATCATTCCTGATTATAGGTCAGCTATGTTTATTTCATTGTTGTGTTTAAATATTCAACCTGTGTAATCAAACTTTACATTGTTTATAATGTTGTTATATTTAAGATATACCGTGATTCAAATGTGTATGCTCATTACCGTTAATCCTCTCGTGTTGATTAATGTATAATGTGACAGTAGCAAGTTGTTAGTTCCATTACACATCTGTAATTTACATTTAGCAGATGTAAACTGATGTTTGTTTATTCTGTTTATTTCAGAAAGACCACATTTAACACTTTGTGGCCATAACTTGTACAATATCCAGTTTAATTGGAGCAATGTTGTGCCATCTGCTGTGAACCCTCAAATACTTCAGATAAAGAGTTGAACAGTGCCCTGTCTCCTGTCACACTTCTTACCGGAGTCCCGTGGTGGATTAGCATCAACACCCCTACCGATCTATTAGTCCCTGTTACGTCTCTGATGAAATTGTTTTTACTAGGGGTTAAAAGAGGTAACATTAAGTTGCATTTTAAAGAAATGAGGCAGGGAAAGAGGTGGCAATGGAATACATGACACAACTGCACTACAAGAAATATTTATTGCCCTCAAGGAACAACAAATTAAACAGACAAGACAAAGGAGAGAAGGGAAGTTAAAGTGGCGCTTAAATCATAAAATGAAATATGAGCCCCACTAACTAACTAACTTCCCAAACCCCTAAACTAATAAAGAAAGAAAAGAAAAGTCTTCAACGCAAAAGCGTCATAAACTACACTAACTGCACTAAAGCCAAAACATACAAAAACAAGCGCACACAACTAAACTAGTGTTTCTAATACATCCAAAATCACTACGTGCAGATATGTAGGTCACGTGACTTACTAAACTCTTCCACTCCTTCCTTGTCTTCCAAACCATCAATAAGCTGAGAAAACATCAGATCAGAAATCAGCAAAACAACAAACGCACACCATAGTCACAGCAGAAAATGTCCTTCCCGCTCTTTCACAGATGTCCTCCTTTTAAACCTCTTGGATGCGAGCATGATTGGCAAAGGAAACGATGTTAACGATGATTGACAGCAAAGATATCCAATAGAATCCAAGGAAGGTGGTACCTGAGAGCATGAGAGTGAAAATGGAGAAAAAAAAACAGCACAAAAGATCGCGGACCGTAACACTCCCCCACTTAAGAGTAAACCTTTTGTAAAAAGTTTAAACTCTAGAAAGAGTGTCTGCGAACACATTATCAGCCCCCTTCTTATGTCTTATCTCAATATTATAACTCTGGAGCAACAAAGACCAACGAGTCAATCTTTGATTATGACTGTACATTTTAGAAAGAAACACTAGTGGACTATGATCGGAATACACAACAACTGGAAGTATGCTAGAACCAAGGTAAACTTCAAAATGTTGTAGAGCAAGTATTAAAGCTAGAGTTTCTTTCTCGACCGTAGAATAGTTTAACTGGTTTTTGTTAAACTTTCGCGAAAAATAACTCACTGGATGGGTTATTCCTTGTTCGTCTTCCTGCAGAAGAACAGCTCCAGCTCCAACATTACTAGCATCTACTTCAAGCTGAAAAGAACGTTCATAGTTGGGAGCCTGAAGAACAGGTGAATTGCACAAAAGCGCTTTCACGCTTTCGAAAGCATACTGACACTCAGCATTCCACATAAAAGACTTCGAAGGGCTTAACAAAGTAGTAAGAGGACTAACAACGGATGAAAAATTCCTACAAAAACTCCGATAGTATCCAACCATTCCCAAAAATCTTCGAAGTTCTCGTCGAGTATTAGGAACAGGGAATTCTGAAACTGCCCTCACTTTAGCTTCTACTGGTCGAACTTGACCATGCCCCACCTCTTTCCCAAGATAAGTCACCGTCGCTTGACCAAATTCACACTTGGCTAAATTAAGAGTTAATAAGGCTTTTGCCAAACGCTCAAATACCATTCGAAGTGACTTAATGTGTTCACTCCACTCTTTGGAATAAACCACCAAATCATCCAAATAGGCACTACAATTTGGCACATCAATTAAAATCTTATTAACGAGCCTTTGAAATGTGGCCGGTGCGTTTCTAAGTCCAAAAGCCATCGCAGTATACTGCAGAAATGAATCAGGGGTAACGAAAGCTGCGATTTCAGAAGCTTTAAAAGTAAGCGGGACTTGCCAGTAGCCTTTTAACATGTCTAACTTACTTACAAACTGTGCAAAACCAACATTATCAACACAGTCCTCCATTCGAGGAAGTGGATAACTATCAGGCACAGTAACTGCGTTCACTTTCCTAAAATCAGTGCAGAATCTAAAAGAACCATCCGGCTTTGGAACTAAAATGCATGGTGAACTCCACGGACTACAGCTTGGTTTTGCAAGACCATTCTCCAAAATTTTGTCTTTCAAAACCTTCAAAGGACCACGTACCTGGTGTCCAAATACAAGTTCAGCAGGGCTGAATCCAAGAGATTCCTGCACACTTTCTCTTACAGCAAACATCAACAAAGGTATTCCCTCATCCCAATCATTACCTGTCTCTAGACAATACTTTCGCAACATAGATTTCAGTGTCTGGTGAAATCTTTCCAGCGCACCTTGACTCTCCGGATGATAAGCACTAGACGTGCGATGGGTAATTGCTAGGGTCTTCATTACCTGATTAAATACATTGGACATAAAATTTGTACCCTGGTCACTTTGTACAATTTTAGGCAACCCAAATATCGAGAAAAATCTCACAAGTGCTTTCACAACACTCGGTGCCGTAATTTTTCTTAAAGGAATCGCCTCTGGAAACCTAGTAGATAAACACATCACGGTTAGTAAAAATTGATTACCACTTTTCGTTTTTGGGAAAGGGCCCACACAGTCTACTAGTACATGTTCAAACGGATCTCCTAGCACAGGGATTGGTTTCAATGGAACAGGTGGAACAATCTGGTTTGGTTTTCCAACAACTTGACATGTGTGACAAGAACGACAATAGCAAACTACATCCTTTTTCAGTCCGGGCCAAAAAAAATGCTTTAAGATCCGACTATAAGTTTTCCGAACACCAAGATGTCCTGACAGTGGATGATCATGCGCCAAACATAGCACATGTGGTCGATATAAAACAGGAACCACAATCTGATAAGAAACATCCCAGTCTAAATCTTGCTTTGGTGATGCACACCATTTTCGAAGCAACAAACCATTTTCAACAAAATAAGCATTCTGCTTACTCTTAGTCAGATCAAAAGAGACAACGGAGTTAAAAGCGGTAGTGAGACTTTCATCCTCTTTTTGGGCAGAAATTAACTTCTCTCGTGAAACTTTTAAAATCAACGAATCTGAATCAGTCAGTAGTTCTTGAGATTTTTCCATTTTCTTTTGTTTAGGAAAGTCAGAAATAAGTTCTTTCTCTCCATTAACTACAGCAGGAAAAAAAGTGTCATTCAACTCCACTTCTTTTAAACTTCGCAACTGCGCACGGGTAACCGCGCACATGGGAAAAACATGAGGGTATGTTTCACCCACCTCATTTATCACACTGACTTCTGGTTTATCCAAAACCTCCAACAAAGGCATAACTTTCCCTCCAGCCAAGTCATTTCCCAATATGAAATCCACTCCTTTCACAGGAAGCGAAGTACAAACTGCCACTCGAACAAACCCAGTACACAGATCACTTTGCAAATGCACATTATGCAAAGGCACTTTTACACATCCCATCTCAATACCTTGTACAATTACACTGGAGCTACATGAAGTTACATCAGAAAATTGCAACTTATTCTCCACGACAAAAGATTGCATCGAACCAGTATCCCTAAGCATCGTAATTTCCTTTTGCTCATCAGCATTTCCAGAAAGAGAAATCAGGCCTCTAAGAAGAAACGGTCGATAGGTCTCTTCAACTTTGTCACCAGAGAAAACAACAGCAGGATTAAGAGTTTTCACAAACCCTACTGACTTCGATTGAAATTGTTGTTTTCGCTTCAGCAATGAACAATCTACAACAATGTGCCCTCTTTTATGACAATAAAAACACTCACGATCCTCTCTAGCTCGCGGTGAATTAACTTTCGAGTGCACAAACTGGACACTGGGAACATCAACAATCGGTTTCAAATTTTCAGAACGTGTAGGTACAAAAACATTTTTGTGAGTTAAGATAAACTCATCAGCTAGCACAGCAGCAGATGACATCGAAGTTACCTTTTGTTCATTCAGGTAAACTACCACTTTCTCAGGCAAACAATTTTTAAACTCTTCTAATAAAACTAGCTCACGCAATAAATCAAAATCATTTACTTTGTTTGCCGCACACCATTTATCAAAGAGTGTACCTTTATCTCGAGCAAATTCCACAAACGTCTGGCTAGAAGTTTTCTTACAAGTTCTGAATTTTGCCTATACGCTTCAGGTACTAACTCATATGCACGAAGTATGGCAGACTTTACAGAATCATACTTAAGACTATCTTCAACAGATAACGTAGAATAAACTTCCAAAGCCTTGCCTACCAATTTACTTTGAAGCAACAATGACCAAACTTCATTAGGCCAATGGAGTGAATTAGCAATCCGCTCAAAGGCATTAAAATAGGAGTCTATTTCTGATTCTCTGAACTGAGGAACAAGAGCAATGTGCTTACTCACGTCAAATTTACAGTGGGATGACTCAGCCACCGGAGAAACAGCAGATAAAGGAGATGAAACTGGCCGTGCAACAGGCTCTCTAGCAACCTTAGCGTCAAGTTCAAGCTGGCGCAGCCTCACCTGCGTATCAGCCTCGATTTCATATTTCCGTATCTGCAAACGTAAATCAATCTCAGCTTGATGTTTCTGAGTACGCTCCTGTGCCTCATAATGGAGACGAGCCAAGCGGACTTTCATTCTCGCATCATCTCCGGAACCCAAAGAAACCGGAGATAACGGATCAAAGGGTGGCAAACCAGCTTTCGTTTCCGCTTCAGCCTCCACCTCCGCTTCAACGTTAATTCCGCCACTACATACGTCTGCTTCCCCCAAGCTAAAAGAAGCCACTGCCACGTCGCTAGGGCTTAAAACTCCGGCCTTTTCAGCCGTCACAACTCCTGATGTCAGAAGGACATTTAGCTCGACTAATTTATCTATTATTCGACTCTTTATATCAGCCTTACGATTCTGTCTATTGACTGTCAAACTAAAGTGATCAGCTATCGCAAACAAATCCTGTTTTCGACATAAGTTAAGCCGTTCCAACGAAGGACTATTAACAAACTCTTCTAAACTGAACATGTTTCAAGTGCATTACGAATCACTGCCTTTTACCACATTTCACAACTACTCAAATCAACACTTCCCTTTGCCAACACTTCCCTTTGCCACCACCCCAACATCTCTCAACATGCAAAATTATATAAAGGGCATACTTGACCACTTCTATTTCCTAAACAGGGAAAAAAAAAGTGATAAAATATAAAATCCCGGACGAGCCCCCATTTAATGTTACGTCTCTGATGAAATTGTTTTTACTAGGGGTTAAAAGAGGTAACATTAAGTTGCATTTTAAAGAAATGAGGCAGGGAAAGAGGTGGCAATGGAATACATGACACAACTGCACTACAAGAAATATTTATTGCCCTCAAGGAACAACAAATTAAACAGACAAGACAAAGGAGAGAAGGGAAGTTAAAGTGGCGCTTAAATCATAAAATGAAATATGAGCCCCACTAACTAACTAACTTCCCAAACCCCTAAACTAATAAAGAAAGAAAAGAAAAGTCTTCAACGCAAAAGCGTCATAAACTACACTAACTGCACTAAAGCCAAAACATACAAAAACAAGCGCACACAACTAAACTAGTGTTTCTAATACATCCAAAATCACTACGTGCAGATATGTAGGTCACGTGACTTACTAAACTCTTCCACTCCTTCCTTGTCTTCCAAACCATCAATAAGCTGAGAAAACATCAGATCAGAAATCAGCAAAACAACAAACGCACACCATAGTCACAGCAGAAAATGTCCTTCCCGCTCTTTCACAGATGTCCTCCTTTTAAACCTCTTGGATGCGAGCATGATTGGCAAAGGAAACGATGTTAACGATGATTGACAGCAAAGATATCCAATAGAATCCAAGGAAGGTGGTACCTGAGAGCATGAGAGTGAAAATGGAAAAAAAAAAACACAGCACAAAAGATCGCGGACCGTAACAGTCCCGTTCAAGGATATTAAGTAATGATCATGTTCCATGAAGATATTTTGTAAATGTCCTAATGTAAATATATCACAACTTAATGTTTGATTAGTAATATGCATTGCTAAGAATTAATTTAGACAACTTTAAAGATGATTTTCTCAATATTTAGATTTTTTTGCACTCTCAGATTCCAGATTTTCAAATAGTTATATCTCAACCTAATATTGTCATATCATAACAAACCATACATCAATGGAAAGATGATTTATTCAGGTTTTAGATGATGTACAGATCTCAATTTGGACTTGTCTTTTGCTCCAGGGTTACATTTGCATTTTTTTTTCAGCCTGAGAGAACTCTGAAAAGGACAACAAATGACAATAATTATTGTAACATGGAGTCAGAGACGTTTGGATCCATTTGCAGTATTTTATTCGAATGGTCAGACAGGCAGTAATCAGCAAACAGTGTCAAGTATGTAATGGGATCTCCAGAAACAGAAACAATATCAGACAGAGAATCACGGGCGGTATACACAATCCACGGTAATACACGGAAAGAACAGACACAGGGAAACCGCTTGGAAATGTCAGACGAGGCTAAACAAGACTTCACAATGTGTGAGAATCCAAACACAGTATATAAAGAGGAGAGGTAATGGGGAACACCTGGTGGTGATTAACCTAAAGCAAAGGAATATGGGAAATGAGGTTCAAGGGCAGTCCAGCTGACAACCGTGACTTTGTGGCCATGATAAGGCAGGTAGAAAGTTCACACATGGCCTTCATAGCCGTCACAGGACAGACAGTGAGTTCACAGACGGGTACAACTGACACCTCTGGAGGTTCTTCTGCAGTTTCAGCTGACACCTCTGGAAACACAGTAGGTGCTGCTGTCTCAGGAGTCTCTGTCGTGGTATATGCAGCACAAACACTTCATAAAGCCATCCCCAATGTGGGAAGCACTACAGACAGGGGAAAAAAGTTCAGGAACAGGAGGGCTAGAGTCAATCAGTTTCGGGATAGTGACGAGACTCTGGACGGTCAGCTGGGACAGCTCTAGTCTGATGTTCAGAAGGAGGTGGACATCATCAGTCAGGTGCTGCATCAGTATCAGTTGTATTCACCGGATGCTCCACATTTTATTATGTGTGATTTTAACAAATGTTCTCTGGAGGGAGTTTTACATTTCCAGCAATATATTGACTGTCCTACAGCCATCAGAAAATACTTGACTTATGTTATGGGTCGATACCAGATGCATATAGATCCTTTTCCAGAGCCCAAATGGTTGTGCAGACCATAATGTAGTCTCTTTGCAACCATTATCCAGTGTTGTTTGTTTGTATTTTTTTTTTTTTTTAAATATAAGTAATATAATGTTGTTGTTTTTTTAGAAAAATATGGGTTTTGAACAACTTTGTAAACCAGCGAGCACTTGTAATCGCCTTCGGACACAGTTACGATCGCAGCTCCATATGTTTCGCTGTGGTTATATTTGAGATGCTGTAGATCAGGACCAGTTTAATAGTTTAAGTGGAAAGAATAAAAAAAGATGCAGCAGTTTAAGAGATATCGTCAGCTGAAGGACAACAGAAACGTCAAAGAGCTCATTTGTGGTCTGATGTGCACATGTCTGTGAGCTACTTTCAGCCTGACAAATAGTCCAACAGTGAACTGACTGATGGAATTAAAGTACAGAATCATATTTCACTTCACTGTTCATAATAAAGGCAATCAAAGTTATTTTAACTAAACATTGCAGAAATAGTAGGCTACTTGTTTGCACAGTGTGTATTTGACTCTTAACCAATCATCTTCCTTTGCAGTTGTGATCATATCTTCCTTTCTATAACCTTCGAATGCGTCAGAACAAGCCACACTGACATGTTTCTAGCAATGACTAACAATAATGAAGATTAAAAAGGACAGTGGTGTGAAGAAGTGTTCCTGATTTCTTATTTTTTTGCATGTTTGCCACACTTTAATGTTTCAGATCATCAAACAAATGTAAATATAGGTCAAAGACAACACGAGTAAAAACACCATGAAGCTTTTAATTGAAGGTTTTTATTATTAAGCGGAAAAAATCCAAAACTACATGGCCCTGTGTGAAGAAGTGTTTGCTCCTCTGTTAAAACTGTGGTTTATCACACCTGAGTTCAGTTTCTCTGGCCACACTCAGACCTGATTACTGTCACACCTGTTCACAATCAACAAATCTCTGAAATAGGACCTGCCTGACAAAGTGAAGTACACCAAAAGCTAGAAATCATGCCTAGATCCAAAGAAATTCAGAAACAAATGAGAAAGAAAGTAATTGAGATCTATCAGTCTGTAAAAGGTTGTAAAGCCATTTCTAAAGATTTGGGACTCCAGCGAACCACAGTGAGAGCCATTATTCACAAATGGAGCTGCTCCACTGCAGCGACTTAAACTGTAATGATGCGCTTTGCTGTAATAATGCAGGGAACTACTCGTTATAAATCTCCTGTCATATTTTCCACTAATAGTGAAAAGTCGCGTTTTATACTTTTTTATTTTTTATCTGAAACGTGCTGCGATTAATATTCCAATGCCACTCAAATAATGCAGAAACACTCAAGCAAGCAAAACACTCGCAAAGAGAATGAGAGGAACAGTATTAATGTACTGCCGAGTGCATTACACACAAGTTTATCTCGTAAATATTAATTTACTTTGCAACTGCACTCACAACTACCTACTAACCAGGGCCCGGTTCCCCAAAACGTTCTTATTGGTAAGTAGTTCTTAACCTATTCCTTAATCTCTCTCTTAATCAACTCTGCAGACCTGGTACCGGGTCCAAAAATAGCATGCAAGATGTTCCTGTTTCATTTGCAAAGCCTTCCTTATATGGTATCAGCCCATATATGGGTTCATTTGAAAGCTTAGTGTTTTCTTTACAAAGAATACCATTAATTGGGGTTTTATCATACATAAAGTAGTCAAATTAAGCTAAGAAATATATCCCCCCCACCACAAATTTCCGTCTAACGATTGCGAATAATTTTTCATAAGATTGTGTATTTAAAATATTTTTCACAAAACAGTCAAGTCATATATCACAAGAAAGCTCTCATTCTCAGGAATCATTTTATTGTGTGACAATCACAGATCGAATGATCTTCAACAGAATCGCGTTGTAAAATTTCTCACCTCATTGCAAATTATTATTTATACAATTTAGCACCGCTTCAGTCAGCCGCAAACAGCCACACATACCTATATACTTGATATAATCTTTTAGATTAGAATCTCTTCTTTCAAACAAGACCATTTTTACGTTTCTGCGTGCTTCCATTGCTGAGATATAAAGTGTTTTGTACAAGTGCGCACAAAGGGCTGTGAGAAGAGACGCACAGAGAAGCGCTCACTAACTCATATGATAAGACTAAGCGGCTTTCTTCAGCTATATCTATCAGATCTCTTTTGTGAAGCCCTATTGGTCCTTATAGCTGTCATTCACAAGCTGTGTCCTCCACTCAGAGGTGCTAAAATCAACACCAAGGCGCAACAGCGGGGGGAGGGAGTGGACAGTGACTGCCCAGTCCCTCTTCCGCCAGCGAAGCGCTGGCCGATGGGAAATTGTGTTTTTGGCTGCTTCTAAACAAAGAAACACGCGAGGAAAAACTACAAGCGGACGAATCGCCGGGTTAACAATGCATAATAATCACAATATAAGTTATGGATGACCACCGTCGCCGTGGAGAGGTCAAGATGCGCATCTGGTAAGCCTATACGCGTGCTACTTGCTTTTATATATTTGATTCTTTATTTTGAAGCGTGGAAGCTCCGCTAACAATAGGGCTTGGGCGCCAAGTTGCATTCTGGGACGTGGCGTCCATGTTGCCAGCTTCGCGAATGTAAACATACAGCCAGTTAAACGAGAAGAGCAGAGTTGGTAGAAAGGAAAAAAGGTGTCAAAATCGCGAAAAGGTTGTGGGATTTATAGGGACACGCTAAATAGGGATGCCAGGGACCGGTATGTGGACAAAATCGGCTCTATTAACGGTTTGGATCCATTTGAAATTCCCTACAAATAGTGGAGTACCGACGGAGACTTTTTGCCGCACGTTTGCATTACAGATATCTTCGGCTACCTTGTTTGTTTTGTGAGCGTCTACACTTCAGAATAGTTCCGAAGCTACAAGTCAAGTCTCATGTACAGTTCACAAATGGATGGGTTCAGGATCTGCAAATCATAGAAACGGAACAGCGGCAAAACCGTATACAGTAATCCAGTAAGGTGCGCTCTAACGTTACCTAGCTGCTTGTTTAGTAACCGTTAGTGCTAACAACCATTCACACATGGACTTTTAACAATGTGTTTCAAAAGTGTAGTTAGTAGCTGTCCACCCTCCCGTTTTTCCGGGGTTCTCACGTATTTGAGCTGTTTTCCCGCTGTCTTCCCGTTTTAGTATTTTCCTGTAAAATATCCCATTAGCCCCTCCATCAGACCTGTCAAGTCTCTGTGTTGTTGTCCTGTTGCTACTCCTTGTCCTTCCAGCAAAACAGATGTTTTCAAAGCATCGTTTTGATTACTTGAAAGCAACCTTAGCCTGATGTTGGGCTTTTTAAGATAGCGTTGTTGTTGTGAGAGCACGATTTCACGTCAATCTGTAACTAAAGTCACGAATTTTTGCTGTCAGCAGAGGGATGGCAACAAAAAGATGAACGTTGAAATTTTTCGTATTTTGGATGAGTAACTCGAGAAATTTCCCTTATTTTCAATGTTGACTTAAGCTATATAAATTAATATTCAGATGTTATGGTCTCCGTAGTCGCGCCTCAAAGCAGGAAAGTGGTGTAAAGTTAATCCATTCTCATTTTATTTTCCCCATGGCGATTATGTGTTGCGCTATTACACCCCACAATACAGCAATGGTTGAAAATGGTTAAAATAGATTTTTAATGGATCAAATTAAGACACGGATGAGAGGGAGTATGTCTAAACACTGCGCAGTAGTCCGAATGGCAGTAAAAGAGGCTGTCAAAGTGGCGGCCACGCCAAGTAAAGACGTCACGACGCCCAAGCCCTATTGCAAAGCCTTAAGCTCTCTCGGCCACCGTATTTACCGAAGTAGCGATATCGCGCAACCAAACGCAATCTTTCCGTTCTGATCATACACAGTCTCGAGCCTATTATTATATTATATACTATATTATAGCTAAAATTGCAGGACAGTCAGAATTATGTGTCCTTAACTCCAAAGTTAGTTTGAGTTCTGCAAAGAAAAAAGGGACATCAATGGTTTCAATAAAATATGAATAAAATGTGAAGTAAACAGACAGGACACAACAGAAACATTACATTAAAAAAAAATAAAAAAAATAAAAAAAATCAGTCTCAAAAGAATTAAGTCATCTTGTCTCTGGATTTCAATATCTACAAAAACAAACATTATTTTAGCCTTAGTAAAAAAAAGAAAAAAAAAAAAAGATAACTTGATAGAATTATGAAGTCTCCTTAAACCCGTCTGTCCCTCTCTTCAGAAGAACACATCCTCCTCCTCACACAGTCTGAGACTCCTGACACAAACAGCTTCTGTGTCTTTAACTCTCAGTGCGAGGACAACGAAGACACAAGCTTGACGAGTCTGAAATATTACATGCAAAACATACTTTGAACGATTACCACTTCAACAGCTTCAAAATTATTATGCTAGTCTTTATTACATAACTCGGTTTCCTTTAGGAAACTAACGTACATTCAGTTTAACCGCGAAAAATAAGAGAACAAATTAAAATTGACAACAGGTAATTAAAATTAAAAACAGGTAAACAATAAATGATAACTTTATATTTTGAATCTTTACTTACCATAATGTCTTTCACTCGCTTCTCGCTTCTTTCATGCTGAGAAAATGGCGGCTGCTGCATTGGAAACGTACAATCCTAACATGACGTGCGTGCTCTCCTTCACGTCCACGTTCCCAGCCCAGTACCGCTGGGTTATAAGCAAGACCACTTTTCAACCCAAACTTGGGTTAAAACAACTCAATGTCCTACACAACGGTCTCAACCCAGCATTTGGGTTGAAAAAACAACCCAGTGTTTTTTAGAGTGGGAAGTCTTTATTAATTTGAGATGTTCAATAATAGATCATCTTTGGTTAGGTAATGCAAGTTCATGATCTGATTCGTGAACAGATGATTCTTTTGAGTCAATCTTTTAAAATAATAATTTATTTAGTTTAACGAAATCAATGTGGAAACCAATGGCTCAGAAATTGGACAGATCTGAGGTGCAGGGCTCAGTCGCTAGCCTGACGTCCTGGTGCTATTGTGTTTTCCAGTCGGGCTCCAAAGTGTATCACCGCTCTGCCCGACAGGCTATCGTGAATAGTGATGTAAAATTCCTAACTTGATTCGCGTTGTTCACTCGCTTGAAGGGGCGAAACGGATCGTAGTTGATAGTTTGCACATGTTTCTAAATCTTGCCGATTCAAACCTTTTAAACCATTCGCACGTTCGAAGCTTTCGCGCATTCATTCAAGTAGGCTACGCGCTGAGAGCAGTGTTACAGACAATGCGCTTAAATAGATTTGATTCATCTTTCGCGAATCCAAGCTTATAAATGAACACATACACACAACATTTTCTCAAAATAATTGTCTCTGCAAGTATTCTCGTAAACGCAGTCTGTTATGTCTGAAGTGAACCTATACAGTGGAGAAAGAAATATCCTATGCATTGGATACATGCACTCGGTCTTAAAGGGTCAGCAGCCTTTAAATACCTGCTGTTCCATTACTGGCACCTGCTGTCAGAGAGTGACATTTGCATCTCATTCACAAAGGTAAAATGGGACCATTCTGTTTTTACTTATTTGTTTTAATTATTATTTAGTATCTTTTTTTTATACTAATTCAAATGGTTTCCTCTTATTTAAAATAGAGCACAAACAATTTATAGAAAGAAAGAAAGAAATATGCAGCATTTTGTCTTTTGTCTAATATTAAAAGGACACACTTTCATTTATAATTTGTCTTAAATCTCATTTTGTAAAAAACAAATAAATATATAAATAAATTGTAAGAAAATTGTATGGTGTAATTTGTATTGTGAATTTTATCGCATCAGAAGTTTATTGTGAATCGTTACATCCAGATATGCTACTAGTTTTTGTTGATCATGCTGATTTGTCCATAGGAAGGTTCAGCCAATGTCTTTATTTTATTTCGGGTAAGTTAAATTTTTGGCTACCAAAACTTAAAGAATGCCTGCCCAAAAGGCTACCAGGGATTTTGAAACTTTGTGAGACCTGAGGTGTGTTTCCCAAAAGCATAGTTAATAACGAGTTGTTTAAAACAACTCGTGTTGTTTTAAAGACAACACGAGTAAAAACACCATGAAGCTTTTAATTGAAGGTTTTTATTATTAAGCGGAAAAAATCCAAAACTACATGGCCCTGTGTGAAGAAGTGTTTGCTCCTCTGTTAAAACTGTGGTTTATCACACCTGAGTTCAGTTTCTCTGGCCACACTCAGACCTGATTACTGTCACACCTGTTCACAATCAACAAATCTCTGAAATAGGACCTGCCTGACAAAGTGAAGTACACCAAAAGCTAGAAATCATGCCTAGATCCAAAGAAATTCAGAAACAAATGAGAAAGAAAGTAATTGAGATCTATCAGTCTGTAAAAGGTTGTAAAGCCATTTCTAAAGATTTGGGACTCCAGCGAACCACAGTGAGAGCCATTATTCACAAATGGAGCTGCTCCACTGCAGCGACTTAAACTGTAATGATGCGCTTTGCTGTAATAATGCAGGGAACTACTCGTTATAAATCTCCTGTCATATTTTCCACTAATAGTGAAAAGTCGCGTTTTATACTTTTTTATTTTTTATCTGAAACGTGCTGCGATTAATATTCCAATGCCACTCAAATAATGCAGAAACACTCAAGCAAGCAAAACACTCGCAAAGAGAATGAGAGGAACAGTATTAATGTACTGCCGAGCGCATTACACACAAGTTTATCTCGTAAATATTAATTTACTTTGCAACTGCACTCACAACTACCTACTAACCAGGGCCCGGTTCCCCAAAACGTTCTTATTGGTAAGTAGTTCTTAACCTATTCCTTAATCTCTCTCTTAATCAACTCTGCAGACCTGGTACCGGGTCCAAAAATAGCATGCAAGATGTTCCTGTTTCATTTGCAAAGCCTTCCTTATATGGTATCAGCCCATATATGGGTTCATTTGAAAGCTTAGTGTTTTCTTTACAAAGAATACCATTAATTGGGGTTTTATCATACATAAAGTAGTCAAATTAAGCTAAGAAATATATCCCCCCCCACCACAAATTTTCGTCTAACGATTGCGAATAATTTTTCATAAGATTGTGTATTTAAAATATTTTTCACAAAACAGTCAAGTCATATATCACAAGAAAGCTCTCATTCTCAGGAATCATTTTATTGTGTGACAATCACAGATCGAATGATCTTCAACAGAATCGCGATGTAAAATTTCTCACCTCATTGCAAATTATTATTTATACATTTTAGCACCGCTTCAGTCAGCCGCAAACAGCCACACATACCTATATACCTGATATCATCTTTTAGATTAGAATCTCTTCTTTCAAACAAGACCATTTTTAAAAAAAAGACCGTTTCTGCGTGCTTCCATTGCTGAGATATAAAGTGTTTTGTACAAGTGCACACAAAGGGCTGTGAGAAGAGACGCACAGAGAAGCGCTCACTAACTCATATGATAAGACTAAGCGGCTTTCTTCAGCTATATCTATCAGATCTCTTTTGTGAAGCCCTATTGGTCCTTATAGCTGTCATTCACAAGCTGTGTCCTCCACTCAGAGGTGCTAAAATCAACACCAAGGCGCAACAGCGGGGGGAGGGAGTGGACAGTGACTGCCCAGTCCCTCTTCCGCCAGCGAAGCGCTGGCCGATGGGAAATTGTGTTTTTGGCTGCTTCTAAACAAAGAAACACGCGAGGAAAAACTACAAGCGGACGAATCGCCGGGTTAACAATGCATAATAATCACAATATAAGTTATGGATGACCACCGTCGCCGTGGAGAGGTCAGGACGCGCATCTGGTAAGCCTATACGCGTGCTACTTGCTTTTATATATTTGATTCTTTATTTTGAAGCGTGGAAGCTCCGCTAACAATAGGGCTTGGGCGCCAAGTTGCATTCTGGGACGTGGCGTCCATGTTGCCAGCTTCGCGAATGTAAACATACAGCCAGTTAAACGAGAAGAGCAGAGTTGGTAGAAAGGAAAAAAGGTGTCAAAATCGCGAAAAGGTTGTGGGATTTATAGGGACACGCTAAATAGGGATGCCAGGGACCGGTATGTGGACAAAATCGGCTCTATTAACGGTTTGGATCCATTTGAAATTCCCTACAAATAGTGGAGTACCGACGGAGACTTTTTGCCGCACGTTTGCATTACAGATATCTTCGGCTACCTTGTTTGTTTTGTGAGCGTCTACACTTCAGAATAGTTCCGAAGCTACAAGTCAAGTCTCATGTACAGTTCACAAATGGATGGGTTCAGGATCTGCAAATCATAGAAACGGAACAGCGGCAAAACCGTATACAGTAATCCAGTAAGGTGCGCTCTAACGTTACCTAGCTGCTTGTTTAGTAACCGTTAGTGCTAACAACCATTCACACATGGACTTTTAACAATGTGTTTCAAAAGTGTAGTTAGTAGCTGTCCACCCTCCCGTTTTTCCGGGGTTCTCACGTATTTGAGCTGTTTTCCCGCTGTCTTCCCGTTTTAGTATTTTCCTGTAAAATATCCCATTAGCCCCTCCATCAGACCTGTCAAGTCTCTGTGTTGTTGTCCTGTTGCTACTCCTTGTCCTTCCAGCAAAACAGATGTTTTCAAAGCATCGTTTTGATTACTTGAAAGCAACCTTAGCGTGATGTTGGGCTTTTTAAGATAGCGTTGTTGTTGTGAGAGCACGATTTCACGTCAATCTGTAACTAAAGTCACGAATTTTTGCTGTCAGCAGAGGGATGGCAACAAAAAGATGAACGTTGAAATTTTTCGTATTTTGGATGAGTAACTCGAGAAATTTCCCTTATTTTCAATGTTGACTTAAGCTATATAAATTAATATTCAGATGTTATGGTCTCCGTAGTCGCGCCTCCAAGCAGGAAAGTGGTGTAAAGTTAATCCATTCTCATTTTATTTTCCCCATGGCGATTATGTGTTGCGCTATTACACCCCACAATACAGCAATGGTTGAAAATGGTTAAAATAGATTTTTAATGGATCAAATTAAGACACGGATGAGAGGGAGTATGTCTAAATACTGCGCAGTAGTCCGAATGGCAGTAAAAGAGGCTGTCAACGTGGCGGCCACGCCAAGTAAAGACGTCACGACGCCCAAGCCCTATTGCAAAGCCTTAAGCTCTCTCGGCCACCGTATTTACCGAAGTAGCGATATCGCGCAACCAAACGCAATCTTTCCGTTCTGATCATACACAGTCTCGAGCCTATTATTATATTATATACTATATTATAGCTAAAATTGCAGGACAGTCAGAATTATGTGTCCTTAACTCCAAAGTTAGTTTGAGTTCTGCAAAGAAAAAAGGGACATCAATGGTTTCAATAAAATATGAATAAAATGTGAAGTAAACAGACAGGACACAACAGAAACATTACATTAAAAAAAAATAAAAAAAATAAAAAAAATCAGTCTCAAAAGAATTAAGTCATCTTGTCTCTGGATTTCAATATCTACAAAAACAAACATTATTTTAGCCTTAGTAAAAAAAAAAAAAAAAAAAAAAAAAGATAACTTGATAGAATTATGAAGTCTCCTTAAACCCGTCTGTCCCTCTCTTCAGAAGAACACATCCTCCTCCTCACACAGTCTGAGACTCCTGACACAAACAGCTTCTGTGTCTTTAACTCTCAGTGCGAGGACAACGAAGACACAAGCTTGATGAGTCTGAAATATTACATGCAAAACATACTTTGAACGATTACCACTTCAACAGCTTCAAAATTATTATGCTAGTCTTTATTACATAACTCGGTTTCCTTTAGGAAACTAACGTACATTCAGTTTAACCGCGAAAAATAAGAGAACAAATTAAAATTGACAACAGGTAATTAAAATTAAAAACAGGTAAACAATAAATGATAACTTTATATTTTGAATCTTTACTTACCATAATGTCTTTCTCTCGCTTCTTTCATGCTGAGAAAATGGCGGCTGCTGCATTGGAAACGTACAATCCTAACATGACGTGCGTGCTCTCCTTCACGTCCACGTTCCCAGCCCAGTACCGCTGGGTTATAAGCAAGACCACTTTTCAACCCAAACTTGGGTTAAAACAACTCAATGTCCTACACAACGGTCTCAACCCAGCATTTGGGTTGAAAAAACAACCCAGTGTTTTTTAGAGTGGGAAGTCTTTATTAATTTGAGATGTTCAATAATAGATCATCTTTGGTTAGGTAATGCAAGTTCATGATCTGATTCGTGAACAGATGATTCTTTTGAGTCAATCTTTTAAAATAATAATTTATTTAGTTTAACGAAATCAATGTGGAAACCAATGGCTCAGAAATTGGACAGATCTGAGGTGCAGGGCTCAGTCGCTAGCCTGACGTCCTGGTGCTATTGTGTTTTCCAGTCGGGCTCCAAAGTGTATCACCGCTCTGCCCGACAGGCTATCGTGAATAGTGATGTAAAATTCCTAACTTGATTCGCGTTGTTCACTCGCTTGAAGGGGCGAAACGGATCGTAGTTGATAGTTTGCACATGTTTCTAAATCTTGCCGATTCAAACCTTTTAAACCATTCGCACGTTCGAAGCTTTCGCGCATTCATTCAAGTAGGCTACGCGCTGAGAGCAGTGTTACAGACAATGCGCTTAAATAGATTTGATTCATCTTTCGCGAATCCAAGCTTATAAATGAACACATACACACAACATTTTCTCAAAATAATTGTCTCTGCAAGTATTCTCGTAAACGCAGTCTGTTATGTCTGAAGTGAACCTATACAGTGGAGAAAGAAATATCCTATGCATTGGATACATGCACTCGGTCTTAAAGGGTCAGCAGCCTTTAAATACCTGCTGTTCCATTACTGGCACCTGCTGTCAGAGAGTGACATTTGCATCTCATTCACAAAGGTAAAATGGGACCATTCTGTTTTTACTTATTTGTTTTAATTATTATTTAGTATCTTTTTTTTTATACTAATTCAAATGGTTTCCTCTTATTTAAAATAGAGCACAAACAATTTATAGAAAGAAAGAAAGAAATATGCAGCATTTTGTCTTTTGTCTAATATTAAAAGGACACACTTTCATTTATAATTTGTCTTAAATCTCATTTTGTAAAAAACAAATAAATATATAAATAAATTGTAAGAAAATTGTATGGTGTAATTTGTATTGTGAATTTTATCGCATCAGAAGTTTATTGTGAATCGTTACATCCAGATATGCTACTAGTTTTTGTTGATCATGCTGATTTGTCCATAGGAAGGTTCAGCCAATGTCTTTATTTTATTTCGGGTAAGTTAAATTTTTGGCTACCAAAACTTAAAGAATGCCTGCCCAAAAGGCTACCAGGGATTTTGAAACTTTGTGAGACCTGAGGTGTGTTTCCCAAAAGCATAGTTAATAACGAGTTGTTTAAAACAACTCGTGTTGTTTTAAAGACAACACGAGTAAAAACACCATGAAGCTTTTAATTGAAGGTTTTTATTATTAAGCGGAAAAAATCCAAAACTACATGGCCCTGTGTGAAGAAGTGTTTGCTCCTCTGTTAAAACTGTGGTTTATCACACCTGAGTTCAGTTTCTCTGGCCACACTCAGACCTGATTACTGTCACACCTGTTCACAATCAACAAATCTCTGAAATAGGACCTGCCTGACAAAGGGAAGTACACCAAAAGCTAGAAATCATGCCTAGATCCAAAGAAATTCAGAAACAAATGAGAAAGAAAGTAATTGAGATCTATCAGTCTGTAAAAGGTTGTAAAGCCATTTCTAAAGATTTGGGACTCCAGCGAACCACAGTGAGAGCCATTATTCACAAATGGAGCTGCTCCACTGCAGCGACTTAAACTGTAATGATGCGCTTTGCTGTAATAATGCAGGGAACTACTCGTTATAAATCTCCTGTCATATTTTCCACTAATAGTGAAAAGTCGCGTTTTATACTTTTTTATTTTTTATCTGAAACGTGCTGCGATTAATATTCCAATGCCACTCAAATAATGCAGAAACACTCAAGCAAGCAAAACACTCGCAAAGAGAATGAGAGGAACAGTATTAATGTACTGCCGAGCGCATTACACACAAGTTTATCTCGTAAATATTAATTTACTTTGCAACTGCACTCACAACTACCTACTAACCAGGGCCCGGTTCCCCAAAACGTTCTTATTGGTAAGTAGTTCTTAACCTATTCCTTAATCTCTCTCTTAATCAACTCTGCAGACCTGGTACCGGGTCCAAAAATAGCATGCAAGATGTTCCTGTTTCATTTGCAAAGCCTTCCTTTTATGGTATCAGCCCATATATGGGTTCATTTGAAAGCTTAGTGTTTTCTTTACAAAGAATACCATTAATTGGGGTTTTATCATACATAAAGTAGTCAAATTAAGCTAAGAAATATATCCCCCCCACCACAAATTTCCGTCTAACGATTGCGAATAATTTTTCATAAGATTGTGTATTTAAAATATTTTTCACAAAACAGTCAAGTCATATATCACAAGAAAGCTCTCATTCTCAGGAATCATTTTATTGTGTGACAATCACAGATCGAATGATCTTCAACAGAATCGCGATGTAAAATTTCTCACCTCATTGCAAATTATTATTTATACATTTTAGCACCGCTTCAGTCAGCCGCAAACAGCCACACATACCTATATACTTGATATAATCTTTTAGATTAGAATCTCTTCTTTCAAACAAGACCATTTTTACGTTTCTGCGTGCTTCCATTGCTGAGATATAAAGTGTTTTGTACAAGTGCGCACAAAGGGCTGTGAGAAGAGACGCACAGAGAAGCGCTCACTAACTCATATGATAAGACTAAGCGGCTTTCTTCAGCTATATCTATCAGATCTCTTTTGTGAAGCCCTATTGGTCCTTATAGCTGTCATTCACAAGCTGTGTCCTCCACTCAGAGGTGCTAAAATCAACACCAAGGCGCAACAGCGGGGGGAGGGAGTGGACAGTGACTGCCCAGTCCCTCTTCCGCCAGCGAAGCGCTGGCCGATGGGAAATTGTGTTTTTGGCTGCTTCTAAACAAAGAAACACGCGAGGAAAAACTACAAGCGGACGAATCGCCGGGTTAACAATGCATAATAATCACAATATAAGTTATGGATGACCACCGTCGCCGTGGAGAGGTCAAGATGCGCATCTGGTAAGCCTATACGCGTGCTACTTGCTTTTATATATTTGATTCTTTATTTTGAAGCGTGGAAGCTCCGCTAACAATAGGGCTTGGGCGCCAAGTTGCATTCTGGGACGTGGCGTCCATGTTGCCAGCTTCGCGAATGTAAACATACAGCCAGTTAAACGAGAAGAGCAGAGTTGGTAGAAAGGAAAAAAGGTGTCAAAATCGCGAAAAGGTTGTGGGATTTATAGGGACACGCTAAATAGGGATGCCAGGGACCGGTATGTGGACAAAATCGGCTCTATTAACGGTTTGGATCCATTTGAAATTCCCTACAAATAGTGGAGTACCGACGGAGACTTTTTGCCGCACGTTTGCATTACAGATATCTTCGGCTACCTTGTTTGTTTTGTGAGCGTCTACACTTCAGAATAGTTCCGAAGCTACAAGTCAAGTCTCATGTACAGTTCACAAATGGATGGGTTCAGGATCTGCAAATCATAGAAACGGAACAGCGGCAAAACCGTATACAGTAATCCAGTAAGGTGCGCTCTAACGTTACCTAGCTGCTTGTTTAGTAACCGTTAGTGCTAACAACCATTCACACATGGACTTTTAACAATGTGTTTCAAAAGTGTAGTTAGTAGCTGTCCACCCTCCCGTTTTTCCGGGGTTCTCACGTATTTGAGCTGTTTTCCCGCTGTCTTCCCGTTTTAGTATTTTCCTGTAAAATATCCCATTAGCCCCTCCATCAGACCTGTCAAGTCTCTGTGTTGTTGTCCTGTTGCTACTCCTTGTCCTTCCAGCAAAACAGATGTTTTCAAAGCATCGTTTTGATTACTTGAAAGCAACCTTAGCCTGATGTTGGGCTTTTTAAGATAGCGTTGTTGTTGTGAGAGCACGATTTCACGTCAATCTGTAACTAAAGTCACGAATTTTTGCTGTCAGCAGAGGGATGGCAACAAAAAGATGAACGTTGAAATTTTTCGTATTTTGGATGAGTAACTCGAGAAATTTCCCTTATTTTCAATGTTGACTTAAGCTATATAAATTAATATTCAGATGTTATGGTCTCCGTAGTCGCGCCTCAAAGCAGGAAAGTGGTGTAAAGTTAATCCATTCTCATTTTATTTTCCCCATGGCGATTATGTGTTGCGCTATTACACCCCACAATACAGCAATGGTTGAAAATGGTTAAAATAGATTTTTAATGGATCAAATTAAGACACGGATGAGAGGGAGTATGTCTAAACACTGCGCAGTAGTCCGAATGGCAGTAAAAGAGGCTGTCAAAGTGGCGGCCACGCCAAGTAAAGACGTCACGACGCCCAAGCCCTATTGCAAAGCCTTAAGCTCTCTCGGCCACCGTATTTACCGAAGTAGCGATATCGCGCAACCAAACGCAATCTTTCCGTTCTGATCATACACAGTCTCGAGCCTATTATTATATTATATACTATATTATAGCTAAAATTGCAGGACAGTCAGAATTATGTGTCCTTAACTCCAAAGTTAGTTTGAGTTCTGCAAAGAAAAAAGGGACATCAATGGTTTCAATAAAATATGAATAAAATGTGAAGTAAACAGACAGGACACAACAGAAACATTACATTAAAAAAAAATAAAAAAAATAAAAAAAATCAGTCTCAAAAGAATTAAGTCATCTTGTCTCTGGATTTCAATATCTACAAAAACAAACATTATTTTAGCCTTAGTAAAAAAAAGAAAAAAAAAAAAAGATAACTTGATAGAATTATGAAGTCTCCTTAAACCCGTCTGTCCCTCTCTTCAGAAGAACACATCCTCCTCCTCACACAGTCTGAGACTCCTGACACAAACAGCTTCTGTGTCTTTAACTCTCAGTGCGAGGACAACGAAGACACAAGCTTGACGAGTCTGAAATATTACATGCAAAACATACTTTGAACGATTACCACTTCAACAGCTTCAAAATTATTATGCTAGTCTTTATTACATAACTCGGTTTCCTTTAGGAAACTAACGTACATTCAGTTTAACCGCGAAAAATAAGAGAACAAATTAAAATTGACAACAGGTAATTAAAATTAAAAACAGGTAAACAATAAATGATAACTTTATATTTTGAATCTTTACTTACCATAATGTCTTTCACTCGCTTCTCGCTTCTTTCATGCTGAGAAAATGGCGGCTGCTGCATTGGAAACGTACAATCCTAACATGACGTGCGTGCTCTCCTTCACGTCCACGTTCCCAGCCCAGTACCGCTGGGTTATAAGCAAGACCACTTTTCAACCCAAACTTGGGTTAAAACAACTCAATGTCCTACACAACGGTCTCAACCCAGCATTTGGGTTGAAAAAACAACCCAGTGTTTTTTAGAGTGGGAAGTCTTTATTAATTTGAGATGTTCAATAATAGATCATCTTTGGTTAGGTAATGCAAGTTCATGATCTGATTCGTGAACAGATGATTCTTTTGAGTCAATCTTTTAAAATAATAATTTATTTAGTTTAACGAAATCAATGTGGAAACCAATGGCTCAGAAATTGGACAGATCTGAGGTGCAGGGCTCAGTCGCTAGCCTGACGTCCTGGTGCTATTGTGTTTTCCAGTCGGGCTCCAAAGTGTATCACCGCTCTGCCCGACAGGCTATCGTGAATAGTGATGTAAAATTCCTAACTTGATTCGCGTTGTTCACTCGCTTGAAGGGGCGAAACGGATCGTAGTTGATAGTTTGCACATGTTTCTAAATCTTGCCGATTCAAACCTTTTAAACCATTCGCACGTTCGAAGCTTTCGCGCATTCATTCAAGTAGGCTACGCGCTGAGAGCAGTGTTACAGACAATGCGCTTAAATAGATTTGATTCATCTTTCGCGAATCCAAGCTTATAAATGAACACATACACACAACATTTTCTCAAAATAATTGTCTCTGCAAGTATTCTCGTAAACGCAGTCTGTTATGTCTGAAGTGAACCTATACAGTGGAGAAAGAAATATCCTATGCATTGGATACATGCACTCGGTCTTAAAGGGTCAGCAGCCTTTAAATACCTGCTGTTCCATTACTGGCACCTGCTGTCAGAGAGTGACATTTGCATCTCATTCACAAAGGTAAAATGGGACCATTCTGTTTTTACTTATTTGTTTTAATTATTATTTAGTATCTTTTTTTTATACTAATTCAAATGGTTTCCTCTTATTTAAAATAGAGCACAAACAATTTATAGAAAGAAAGAAAGAAATATGCAGCATTTTGTCTTTTGTCTAATATTAAAAGGACACACTTTCATTTATAATTTGTCTTAAATCTCATTTTGTAAAAAACAAATAAATATATAAATAAATTGTAAGAAAATTGTATGGTGTAATTTGTATTGTGAATTTTATCGCATCAGAAGTTTATTGTGAATCGTTACATCCAGATATGCTACTAGTTTTTGTTGATCATGCTGATTTGTCCATAGGAAGGTTCAGCCAATGTCTTTATTTTATTTCGGGTAAGTTAAATTTTTGGCTACCAAAACTTAAAGAATGCCTGCCCAAAAGGCTACCAGGGATTTTGAAACTTTGTGAGACCTGAGGTGTGTTTCCCAAAAGCATAGTTAATAACGAGTTGTTTAAAACAACTCGTGTTGTTTTAAAGACAACACGAGTAAAAACACCATGAAGCTTTTAATTGAAGGTTTTTATTATTAAGCGGAAAAAATCCAAAACTACATGGCCCTGTGTGAAGAAGTGTTTGCTCCTCTGTTAAAACTGTGGTTTATCACACCTGAGTTCAGTTTCTCTGGCCACACTCAGACCTGATTACTGTCACACCTGTTCACAATCAACAAATCTCTGAAATAGGACCTGCCTGACAAAGTGAAGTACACCAAAAGCTAGAAATCATGCCTAGATCCAAAGAAATTCAGAAACAAATGAGAAAGAAAGTAATTGAGATCTATCAGTCTGTAAAAGGTTGTAAAGCCATTTCTAAAGATTTGGGACTCCAGCGAACCACAGTGAGAGCCATTATTCACAAATGGAGCTGCTCCACTGCAGCGACTTAAACTGTAATGATGCGCTTTGCTGTAATAATGCAGGGAACTACTCGTTATAAATCTCCTGTCATATTTTCCACTAATAGTGAAAAGTCGCGTTTTATACTTTTTTATTTTTTATCTGAAACGTGCTGCGATTAATATTCCAATGCCACTCAAATAATGCAGAAACACTCAAGCAAGCAAAACACTCGCAAAGAGAATGAGAGGAACAGTATTAATGTACTGCCGAGCGCATTACACACAAGTTTATCTCGTAAATATTAATTTACTTTGCAACTGCACTCACAACTACCTACTAACCAGGGCCCGGTTCCCCAAAACGTTCTTATTGGTAAGTAGTTCTTAACCTATTCCTTAATCTCTCTCTTAATCAACTCTGCAGACCTGGTACCGGGTCCAAAAATAGCATGCAAGATGTTCCTGTTTCATTTGCAAAGCCTTCCTTATATGGTATCAGCCCATATATGGGTTCATTTGAAAGCTTAGTGTTTTCTTTACAAAGAATACCATTAATTGGGGTTTTATCATACATAAAGTAGTCAAATTAAGCTAAGAAATATATCCCCCCCCACCACAAATTTTCGTCTAACGATTGCGAATAATTTTTCATAAGATTGTGTATTTAAAATATTTTTCACAAAACAGTCAAGTCATATATCACAAGAAAGCTCTCATTCTCAGGAATCATTTTATTGTGTGACAATCACAGATCGAATGATCTTCAACAGAATCGCGATGTAAAATTTCTCACCTCATTGCAAATTATTATTTATACATTTTAGCACCGCTTCAGTCAGCCGCAAACAGCCACACATACCTATATACCTGATATCATCTTTTAGATTAGAATCTCTTCTTTCAAACAAGACCATTTTTAAAAAAAAGACCGTTTCTGCGTGCTTCCATTGCTGAGATATAAAGTGTTTTGTACAAGTGCACACAAAGGGCTGTGAGAAGAGACGCACAGAGAAGCGCTCACTAACTCATATGATAAGACTAAGCGGCTTTCTTCAGCTATATCTATCAGATCTCTTTTGTGAAGCCCTATTGGTCCTTATAGCTGTCATTCACAAGCTGTGTCCTCCACTCAGAGGTGCTAAAATCAACACCAAGGCGCAACAGCGGGGGGAGGGAGTGGACAGTGACTGCCCAGTCCCTCTTCCGCCAGCGAAGCGCTGGCCGATGGGAAATTGTGTTTTTGGCTGCTTCTAAACAAAGAAACACGCGAGGAAAAACTACAAGCGGACGAATCGCCGGGTTAACAATGCATAATAATCACAATATAAGTTATGGATGACCACCGTCGCCGTGGAGAGGTCAGGACGCGCATCTGGTAAGCCTATACGCGTGCTACTTGCTTTTATATATTTGATTCTTTATTTTGAAGCGTGGAAGCTCCGCTAACAATAGGGCTTGGGCGCCAAGTTGCATTCTGGGACGTGGCGTCCATGTTGCCAGCTTCGCGAATGTAAACATACAGCCAGTTAAACGAGAAGAGCAGAGTTGGTAGAAAGGAAAAAAGGTGTCAAAATCGCGAAAAGGTTGTGGGATTTATAGGGACACGCTAAATAGGGATGCCAGGGACCGGTATGTGGACAAAATCGGCTCTATTAACGGTTTGGATCCATTTGAAATTCCCTACAAATAGTGGAGTACCGACGGAGACTTTTTGCCGCACGTTTGCATTACAGATATCTTCGGCTACCTTGTTTGTTTTGTGAGCGTCTACACTTCAGAATAGTTCCGAAGCTACAAGTCAAGTCTCATGTACAGTTCACAAATGGATGGGTTCAGGATCTGCAAATCATAGAAACGGAACAGCGGCAAAACCGTATACAGTAATCCAGTAAGGTGCGCTCTAACGTTACCTAGCTGCTTGTTTAGTAACCGTTAGTGCTAACAACCATTCACACATGGACTTTTAACAATGTGTTTCAAAAGTGTAGTTAGTAGCTGTCCACCCTCCCGTTTTTCCGGGGTTCTCACGTATTTGAGCTGTTTTCCCGCTGTCTTCCCGTTTTAGTATTTTCCTGTAAAATATCCCATTAGCCCCTCCATCAGACCTGTCAAGTCTCTGTGTTGTTGTCCTGTTGCTACTCCTTGTCCTTCCAGCAAAACAGATGTTTTCAAAGCATCGTTTTGATTACTTGAAAGCAACCTTAGCGTGATGTTGGGCTTTTTAAGATAGCGTTGTTGTTGTGAGAGCACGATTTCACGTCAATCTGTAACTAAAGTCACGAATTTTTGCTGTCAGCAGAGGGATGGCAACAAAAAGATGAACGTTGAAATTTTTCGTATTTTGGATGAGTAACTCGAGAAATTTCCCTTATTTTCAATGTTGACTTAAGCTATATAAATTAATATTCAGATGTTATGGTCTCCGTAGTCGCGCCTCCAAGCAGGAAAGTGGTGTAAAGTTAATCCATTCTCATTTTATTTTCCCCATGGCGATTATGTGTTGCGCTATTACACCCCACAATACAGCAATGGTTGAAAATGGTTAAAATAGATTTTTAATGGATCAAATTAAGACACGGATGAGAGGGAGTATGTCTAAATACTGCGCAGTAGTCCGAATGGCAGTAAAAGAGGCTGTCAACGTGGCGGCCACGCCAAGTAAAGACGTCACGACGCCCAAGCCCTATTGCAAAGCCTTAAGCTCTCTCGGCCACCGTATTTACCGAAGTAGCGATATCGCGCAACCAAACGCAATCTTTCCGTTCTGATCATACACAGTCTCGAGCCTATTATTATATTATATACTATATTATAGCTAAAATTGCAGGACAGTCAGAATTATGTGTCCTTAACTCCAAAGTTAGTTTGAGTTCTGCAAAGAAAAAAGGGACATCAATGGTTTCAATAAAATATGAATAAAATGTGAAGTAAACAGACAGGACACAACAGAAACATTACATTAAAAAAAAATAAAAAAAATAAAAAAAATCAGTCTCAAAAGAATTAAGTCATCTTGTCTCTGGATTTCAATATCTACAAAAACAAACATTATTTTAGCCTTAGTAAAAAAAAAAAAAAAAAAAAAAAAAGATAACTTGATAGAATTATGAAGTCTCCTTAAACCCGTCTGTCCCTCTCTTCAGAAGAACACATCCTCCTCCTCACACAGTCTGAGACTCCTGACACAAACAGCTTCTGTGTCTTTAACTCTCAGTGCGAGGACAACGAAGACACAAGCTTGATGAGTCTGAAATATTACATGCAAAACATACTTTGAACGATTACCACTTCAACAGCTTCAAAATTATTATGCTAGTCTTTATTACATAACTCGGTTTCCTTTAGGAAACTAACGTACATTCAGTTTAACCGCGAAAAATAAGAGAACAAATTAAAATTGACAACAGGTAATTAAAATTAAAAACAGGTAAACAATAAATGATAACTTTATATTTTGAATCTTTACTTACCATAATGTCTTTCTCTCGCTTCTTTCATGCTGAGAAAATGGCGGCTGCTGCATTGGAAACGTACAATCCTAACATGACGTGCGTGCTCTCCTTCACGTCCACGTTCCCAGCCCAGTACCGCTGGGTTATAAGCAAGACCACTTTTCAACCCAAACTTGGGTTAAAACAACTCAATGTCCTACACAACGGTCTCAACCCAGCATTTGGGTTGAAAAAACAACCCAGTGTTTTTTAGAGTGGGAAGTCTTTATTAATTTGAGATGTTCAATAATAGATCATCTTTGGTTAGGTAATGCAAGTTCATGATCTGATTCGTGAACAGATGATTCTTTTGAGTCAATCTTTTAAAATAATAATTTATTTAGTTTAACGAAATCAATGTGGAAACCAATGGCTCAGAAATTGGACAGATCTGAGGTGCAGGGCTCAGTCGCTAGCCTGACGTCCTGGTGCTATTGTGTTTTCCAGTCGGGCTCCAAAGTGTATCACCGCTCTGCCCGACAGGCTATCGTGAATAGTGATGTAAAATTCCTAACTTGATTCGCGTTGTTCACTCGCTTGAAGGGGCGAAACGGATCGTAGTTGATAGTTTGCACATGTTTCTAAATCTTGCCGATTCAAACCTTTTAAACCATTCGCACGTTCGAAGCTTTCGCGCATTCATTCAAGTAGGCTACGCGCTGAGAGCAGTGTTACAGACAATGCGCTTAAATAGATTTGATTCATCTTTCGCGAATCCAAGCTTATAAATGAACACATACACACAACATTTTCTCAAAATAATTGTCTCTGCAAGTATTCTCGTAAACGCAGTCTGTTATGTCTGAAGTGAACCTATACAGTGGAGAAAGAAATATCCTATGCATTGGATACATGCACTCGGTCTTAAAGGGTCAGCAGCCTTTAAATACCTGCTGTTCCATTACTGGCACCTGCTGTCAGAGAGTGACATTTGCATCTCATTCACAAAGGTAAAATGGGACCATTCTGTTTTTACTTATTTGTTTTAATTATTATTTAGTATCTTTTTTTTTATACTAATTCAAATGGTTTCCTCTTATTTAAAATAGAGCACAAACAATTTATAGAAAGAAAGAAAGAAATATGCAGCATTTTGTCTTTTGTCTAATATTAAAAGGACACACTTTCATTTATAATTTGTCTTAAATCTCATTTTGTAAAAAACAAATAAATATATAAATAAATTGTAAGAAAATTGTATGGTGTAATTTGTATTGTGAATTTTATCGCATCAGAAGTTTATTGTGAATCGTTACATCCAGATATGCTACTAGTTTTTGTTGATCATGCTGATTTGTCCATAGGAAGGTTCAGCCAATGTCTTTATTTTATTTCGGGTAAGTTAAATTTTTGGCTACCAAAACTTAAAGAATGCCTGCCCAAAAGGCTACCAGGGATTTTGAAACTTTGTGAGACCTGAGGTGTGTTTCCCAAAAGCATAGTTAATAACGAGTTGTTTAAAACAACTCGTGTTGTTTTAAAGACAACACGAGTAAAAACACCATGAAGCTTTTAATTGAAGGTTTTTATTATTAAGCGGAAAAAATCCAAAACTACATGGCCCTGTGTGAAGAAGTGTTTGCTCCTCTGTTAAAACTGTGGTTTATCACACCTGAGTTCAGTTTCTCTGGCCACACTCAGACCTGATTACTGTCACACCTGTTCACAATCAACAAATCTCTGAAATAGGACCTGCCTGACAAAGGGAAGTACACCAAAAGCTAGAAATCATGCCTAGATCCAAAGAAATTCAGAAACAAATGAGAAAGAAAGTAATTGAGATCTATCAGTCTGTAAAAGGTTGTAAAGCCATTTCTAAAGATTTGGGACTCCAGCGAACCACAGTGAGAGCCATTATTCACAAATGGAGCTGCTCCACTGCAGCGACTTAAACTGTAATGATGCGCTTTGCTGTAATAATGCAGGGAACTACTCGTTATAAATCTCCTGTCATATTTTCCACTAATAGTGAAAAGTCGCGTTTTATACTTTTTTATTTTTTATCTGAAACGTGCTGCGATTAATATTCCAATGCCACTCAAATAATGCAGAAACACTCAAGCAAGCAAAACACTCGCAAAGAGAATGAGAGGAACAGTATTAATGTACTGCCGAGCGCATTACACACAAGTTTATCTCGTAAATATTAATTTACTTTGCAACTGCACTCACAACTACCTACTAACCAGGGCCCGGTTCCCCAAAACGTTCTTATTGGTAAGTAGTTCTTAACCTATTCCTTAATCTCTCTCTTAATCAACTCTGCAGACCTGGTACCGGGTCCAAAAATAGCATGCAAGATGTTCCTGTTTCATTTGCAAAGCCTTCCTTTTATGGTATCAGCCCATATATGGGTTCATTTGAAAGCTTAGTGTTTTCTTTACAAAGAATACCATTAATTGGGGTTTTATCATACATAAAGTAGTCAAATTAAGCTAAGAAATATATCCCCCCCACCACAAATTTCCGTCTAACGATTGCGAATAATTTTTCATAAGATTGTGTATTTAAAATATTTTTCACAAAACAGTCAAGTCATATATCACAAGAAAGCTCTCATTCTCAGGAATCATTTTATTGTGTGACAATCACAGATCGAATGATCTTCAACAGAATCGCGATGTAAAATTTCTCACCTCATTGCAAATTATTATTTATACATTTTAGCACCGCTTCAGTCAGCCGCAAACAGCCACACATACCTATATACTTGATATAATCTTTTAGATTAGAATCTCTTCTTTCAAACAAGACCATTTTTACGTTTCTGCGTGCTTCCATTGCTGAGATATAAAGTGTTTTGTACAAGTGCGCACAAAGGGCTGTGAGAAGAGACGCACAGAGAAGCGCTCACTAACTCATATGATAAGACTAAGCGGCTTTCTTCAGCTATATCTATCAGATCTCTTTTGTGAAGCCCTATTGGTCCTTATAGCTGTCATTCACAAGCTGTGTCCTCCACTCAGAGGTGCTAAAATCAACACCAAGGCGCAACAGCGGGGGGAGGGAGTGGACAGTGACTGCCCAGTCCCTCTTCCGCCAGCGAAGCGCTGGCCGATGGGAAATTGTGTTTTTGGCTGCTTCTAAACAAAGAAACACGCGAGGAAAAACTACAAGCGGACGAATCGCCGGGTTAACAATGCATAATAATCACAATATAAGTTATGGATGACCACCGTCGCCGTGGAGAGGTCAGGATGCGCATCTGGTAAGCCTATACGCGTGCTACTTGCTTTTATATATTTGATTCTTTATTTTGAAGCGTGGAAGCTCCGCTAACAATAGGGCTTGGGCGCCAAGTTGCATTCTGGGACGTGGCGTCCATGTTGCCAGCTTCGCGAATGTAAACATACAGCCAGTTAAACGAGAAGAGCAGAGTTGGTAGAAAGAAAAAAAGATGTCAAAATCGCGAAAAGGTTGTGGGATTTATAGGGACACGCTAAATAGGGATGCCAGGGACCGGTATGTGGACAAAATCGGCTCTATTAACGGTTTGGATCCATTTGAAATTCCCTACAAATAGTGGAGTACCGACGGAGACTTTTTGCCGCACGTTTGCATTACAGATATCTTCGGCTACCTTGTTTGTTTTGTGAGCGTCTACACTTCAGAATAGTTCCGAAGCTACAAGTCAAGTCTCATGTACAGTTCACAAATGGATGGGTTCAGGATCTGCAAATCATAGAAACGGAACAGCGGCAAAACCGTATACAGTAATCCAGTAAGGTGCGCTCTAACGTTACCTAGCTGCTTGTTTAGTAACCGTTAGTGCTAACAACCATTCACACATGGACTTTTAACAATGTGTTTCAAAAGTGTAGTTAGTAGCTGTCCACCCTCCCGTTTTTCCGGGGTTCTCACGTATTTGAGCTGTTTTCCCGCTGTCTTCCCGTTTTAGTATTTTCCTGTAAAATATCCCATTAGCCCCTCCATCAGACCTGTCAAGTCTCTGTGTTGTTGTCCTGTTGCTACTCCTTGTCCTTCCAGCAAAACAGATGTTTTCAAAGCATCGTTTTGATTACTTGAAAGCAACCTTAGCGTGATGTTGGGCTTTTTAAGATAGCGTTGTTGTTGTGAGAGCACGATTTCACGTCAATCTGTAACTAAAGTCACGAATTTTTGCTGTCAGCAGAGGGATGGCAACAAAAAGATGAACGTTGAAATTTTTCGTATTTTGGATGAGTAACTCGAGAAATTTCCCTTATTTTCAATGTTGACTTAAGCTATATAAATTAATATTCAGATGTTATGGTCTCCGTAGTCGCGCCTCCAAGCAGGAAAGTGGTGTAAAGTTAATCCATTCTCATTTTATTTTCCCCATGGCGATTATGTGTTGCGCTATTACACCCCACAATACAGCAATGGTTGAAAATGGTTAAAATAGATTTTTAATGGATCAAATTAAGACACGGATGAGAGGGAGTATGTCTAAATACTGCGCAGTAGTCCGAATGGCAGTAAAAGAGGCTGTCAACGTGGCGGCCACGCCAAGTAAAGACGTCACGACGCCCAAGCCCTATTGCAAAGCCTTAAGCTCTCTCGGCCACCGTATTTACCGAAGTAGCGATATCGCGCAACCAAACGCAATCTTTCCGTTCTGATCATACACAGTCTCGAGCCTATTATTATATTATATACTATATTATAGCTAAAATTGCAGGACAGTCAGAATTATGTGTCCTTAACTCCAAAGTTAGTTTGAGTTCTGCAAAGAAAAAAGGGACATCAATGGTTTCAATAAAATATGAATAAAATGTGAAGTAAACAGACAGGACACAACAGAAACATTACATTAAAAAAAAAAAAAAAAAAAATCAGTCTCAAAAGAATTAAGTCATCTTGTCTCTGGATTTCAATATCTACAAAAACAAACATTATTTTAGCCTTAGTAAAAAAAAAAAAAAAAAAAAAAAAGATAACTTGATAGAATTATGAAGTCTCCTTAAACCCGTCTGTCCCTCTCTTCAGAAGAACACATCCTCCTCCTCACACAGTCTGAGACTCCTGACACAAACAGCTTCTGTGTCTTTAACTCTCAGTGCGAGGACAACGAAGACACAAGCTTGACGAGTCTGAAATATTACATGCAAAACATACTTTGAACGATTACCACTTCAACAGCTTCAAAATTATTATGCTAGTCTTTATTACATAACTCGGTTTCCTTTAGGAAACTAACGTACATTCAGTTTAACCGTGAAAAATAAGAGAACAAATTAAAATTGACAACAGGTAATTAAAATTAAAAACAGGTAAACAATAAATGATAACTTTATATTTTGAATCTTTACTTACCATAATGTCTTTCACTCGCTTCTCGCTTCTTTCATGCTGAGAAAATGGCGGCTGCTGCATTGGAAACGTACAATCCTAACATGACGTGCGTGCTCTCCTTCACGTCCACGTTCCCAGCCCAGTACCGCTGGGTTATAAGCAAGACCACTTTTCAACCCAAACTTGGGTTAAAACAACTCAATGTCCTACACAACGGTCTCAACCCAGCATTTGGGTTGAAAAAACAACCCAGTGTTTTTTAGAGTGGGAAGTCGTTATTAATTTGAGATGTTCAATAATAGATCATCTTTGGTTAGGTAATGCAAGTTCATGATCTGATTCGTGAACAGATGATTCTTTTGAGTCAATCTTTTAAAATAATAATTTATTTAGTTTAACGAAATCAATGTGGAAACCAATGGCTCAGAAATTGGACAGATCTGAGGTGCAGGGCTCAGTCGCTAGCCTGACGTCCTGGTGCTATTGTGTTTTCCAGTCGGGCTCCAAAGTGTATCACCGCTCTGCCCGACAGGCTATCGTGAATAGTGATGTAAAATTCCTAACTTGATTCGCGTTGTTCACTCGCTTGAAGGGGCGAAACGGATCGTAGTTGATAGTTTGCACATGTTTCTAAATCTTGCCGATTCAAACCTTTTAAACCATTCGCACGTTCGAAGCTTTCGCGCATTCATTCAAGTAGGCTACGCGCTGAGAGCAGTGTTACAGACAATGCGCTTAAATAGATTTGATTCATCTTTCGCGAATCCAAGCTTATAAATGAACACATACACACAACATTTTCTCAAAATAATTGTCTCTGCAAGTATTCTCGTAAACGCAGTCTGTTATGTCTGAAGTGAACCTATACAGTGGAGAAAGAAATATCCTATGCATTGGATACATGCACTCGGTCTTAAAGGGTCAGCAGCCTTTAAATACCTGCTGTTCCATTACTGGCACCTGCTGTCAGAGAGTGACATTTGCATCTCATTCACAAAGGTAAAATGGGACCATTCTGTTTTTACTTATTTGTTTTAATTATTATTTAGTATCTTTTTTTTTATACTAATTCAAATGGTTTCCTCTTATTTAAAATAGAGCACAAACAATTTATAGAAATAAAGAAAGAAATATGCAGCATTTTGTCTTTTGTCTAATATTAAAAGGACACACTTTCATTTATAATTTGTCTTAAATCTCATTTTGTAAAAAACAAATAAATATATAAATAAATTGTAAGAAAATTGTATGGTGTAATTTGTATTGTGAATTTTATCGCATCAGAAGTTTATTGTGAATCGTTACATCCAGATATGCTACTAGTTTTTGTTGATCATGCTGATTTGTCCATAGGAAGGTTCAGCCAATGTCTTTATTTTATTTCGGGTAAGTTAAATTTTTGGCTACCAAAACTTAAAGAATGCCTGCCCAAAAGGCTACCAGGGATTTTGAAACTTTTTGAGACCTGAGGTGTGTTTCCCAAAAGCATAGTTAATAACGACATTGCGTGTGACCGTGGGAAACGAGCCCTGCCAATTTTGACTCAGTGATTCTTTTGTGACTCTTTTTCATTTAAAGTTTGGTCCATTCATTAAACAAATCTATTGTATAACTTGGACAACTGTGGCAGTTGTTTTGGGTACTTTTATTATGTGTTTGGTGTGTCTGGATTCGTTTTGAAGCTTGGAATGCATCATGAAATGGCTTGGAATCCCATTCATTGTATTCAAATTGAATTTATATTGATTGGAAGATTTAAATGACATAAAAAAAAAATGTTGTTCATAGAAATTCTGTGGAAAATTGATGTTCTTAAAAATAAAATGCAAAGAAAACACATCTTATGGCTGCTAGATGTCAGAAAGCATGACATCAAATTAATATGTTTCTTTGTGTTACAAAGCTTAAGTATTTCGAAGTATTCTAAAGTATTTAGATTAAGTTACTAAACCTGAGTAATCTAATGAAATACATTACTGCTTGCTTTTCAAAGCTTGTATTTTGTAATTTGTAGTGAAATACATTTAAAAGTAACCTTCCCAGCTCTGTATATATATATATATATATACAAGCTTAATTTGACATGGAGAATATTAGATGCGTTGGTGGTGGTAAAATAATTTCTTACATTTAAACTGTGCCTGAAAATGATGGCTTTGTTTTACCTTTAAAATATAATTTACAGTTTATTTTAATACATATAAAACATTTAAAGGTGTGTATTATGGTTGACACCTAGATGAACAGTTTACAGTTGTTTTTATGACTGTCTTTCTCAAATGCTATTGACGTTAGAAAAGTGTATAACAATATCGCATGTAACTTTAGAGACGGTCCCCAAATTTGCGAATATTCCTCGTCCAACTTCAAGCTTTACTTTATGCCAGTTTTTTTTTATCGTCTTTCGATTTCTTTTCTTTTATGATCATTTGCATTCCGCGCAAACATGTGATTCGAGCAGTCGCGAGCGCAAATGGGGGAATGTTGCATCGGTTCAGCCTAGAATCTTTGGATAAAATCGTATGATAAATGTAAATGTAATAATTAAAATTTCCACCATAACAAACAAGTGGTTAGCGTTATTTCAAAGGATCTCTGATTTTTCTTATATCGTGTCATATTGTTATTGTACAAATTTTTTGTGCATGTGATCCCTAAATGAATCGTGTTCTTTAGCTCCGCAATGATAGACAGTATTCTGTTTTTCCAAATGCGCTGTACTGTAACACTGGGTTTTGTTATAGGCCTGAACTATAAATATTGGACTGAAACTTGTCTATTAATATCTGTTCACATGAACCTCGATCCTTCTATGTATAGTGCTGGAAAACACGGAGGAACACTGTGCTCGAGTTACCCATCACGTGTTGGTGTAGTGCTGTGTACCACAGTTTGCAGAATACACCCTGAGCAGCTCTGAAATCACTGTAATTCAGTGAGAGACTCAGAGAAAGAGAAACTAACTTGATCAACAACATGGACGCCTGAAACCATCGAACTCTTTAAACAACAGAATATCGAGTCATTCAGAGACCCTTGTGAACACATCTCATACTCACAGGTAAGTGATAGAAATATAAGGGGGGAGGGGAAGTTGTGGGGAAGTCGTGGCCTAATGGTTAGAGGGTTGGACTCCCAATCGAAGGGTTCTGAGTTCTAGTCTCGGGCCGGACGGAATTGTGGGTGGGGGGAGAGCGGGGTTAAATTGGTTTTGTTTTCGATATTCGTGACACATTCAGCAGTAAACGCCAATAACTCCAAAACGAATTGCCCTACAAAAATCTAAACAGTGTGACCTCCAAAAGGGAATAGCTGATCATGTTCCACAGCCTTCTTTTACTATATTTTCCCTCTATATAATAAGCATGGCCCCGTGCAAGCCGTCGCAATGTGCAGAAAGCCGGGAGAGAACGCTCTCAGCAGAGCCTTCAGTTAGGGACCGTGGGGGAAGTGCAAACTTTCTTCGTTTTTTGCTATAGCTCAGTAGGCGTTGTTTTTGTAATAGCTTTTTAGTTAAAGGGCATATAGACATGATAACAGTGTCAATCAATACTGGGGAACCGTGGACATTTTTCACAACCTCTTTTTTTGCCCCTACGGGCAGAAACGGGAATTGCATGTCCAAAATTGACATTCTTTTTGTAATAACTTTCTACAGCAGGGAGACAGAGACATGAAACAAGTGTCAATCAGTAGAAGGAGAGAGTGGACCTTTTTCACAACCTTTCATTTTACCCCAAGTGGCTGATTAGGGAACTGCATGTCCCAAATAAACTTTCTTTTTATAATAACTTTCTACAGAAGTGAGACAGGTACATGAAACCACTGTCAATCAATAGAGGGAGAGAGTGGACATTTTTCACAACCCTGAATTGTACCCCTACTGGTAGAAAAGGGAATTGCATGTCCAAAATGAACCTTCTTTTTGTAATAACTTTCTACAGCAGGGAGACAGACACATGAAACGACTGTCAATCAATATAGGGGGACAGTGGACATTTTTCACAACCTTTCTTTTTACCCCTACTGGTAGAAAAGGGAATTGCATGTCCAATATTAACCTTCGTTTTGTAATAACTTTCTACAGCAAAGAGACAGATACATGAAACCAGTGTAATTTAATAGAGGGGGACAGTTGAAGTTTTTCACAACCTTTCTTTTTACCCCTACTGCTAGGGAAGAGAATTGTATATCCAAAATTGACATTCTTTTTGTAATAACTTTCTACAGCAGGGAGACAGAGACATGAAACCAATGTCAATCAGTAGAGGGAGAGAGTGGACATTTTTCACAACCCTGAATTTTACCCCTACTGGTAGAAAAGGGAATTGCATGTACAAAATTAACCTTCTTTTTGTAATAACTTTCTACAGCAGGGAGACAGAGACATGAAACCAGTGTCAATCAATAGAGGGGGAGAGTGGACATTTTTCACAACCTTTCATTTTACACCTACTGGTAGAAAAGGGAATTGCATGTCCAATATTAACCTTCGTTTTGTAATAACTTTCTACAGCAAAGAGACAGATACATGAAACCAGTGTAATTTAATAGAGGGGGACAGTTGAAATTTTTCACAACCTTTCTTTTTACCCCTACTGCTAGGGAAGAGAATTGTATGTCCAAAATTGACATTCTTTTTGTAATAACTTTCTACAGCAGGGAGACAGAGACATGAAACCAATGTCAATCAGTAGAGGGAGAGAGTGGACATTTTTCACAACCCTGAATTTTACCCCTACTGGTAGAAAAGGGAATTGCATGTACAAAATTAACCTTCTTTTTGTAATAACTTTCTACAGCAGGGAGACAGAGACATGAAACCAGTGTCAATCAATAGAGGGGGAGAGTGGACATTTTTCACAACCTTTCATTTTACACCTACTGGTAGAAAAGGGAATTGCATGTCCAATATTAACCTTCGTTTTGTAATAACTTTCTACAGCAAAGAGACAGATACATGAAACCAGTGTAATTTAATAGAGGGGGACAGTTGAAATTTTTCACAACCTTTCTTTTTACCCCTACTGCTAGGGAAGAGAATTGTATGTCCAAAATTGACATTCTTTTTGTAATAACTTTCTACAGCAGGGAGACAGAGACATGAAACCAATGTCAATCAGTAGAGGGAGAGAGTGGACATTTTTCACAACCCTGAATTTTACCCCTACTGGTAGAAAAGGGAATTGCATGTACAAAATTAACCTTCTTTTTGTAATAACTTTCTACAGCAGGGAGACAGAGACATGAAACCAGTGTCAATCAATAGAGGGGGAGAGTGGACATTTTTCACAACCTTTCATTTTACACCTACTGGTAGAAAAGGGAATTGCATGTCCAATATTAACCTTCGTTTTGTAATAACTTTCTACAGCAAAGAGACAGATACATGAAACCAGTGTAATTTAATAGAGGGGGACAGTTGAAATTTTTCACAACCTTTCTTTTTACCCCTACTGCTAGGGAAGAGAATTGTATGTCCAAAATTGACATTCTTTTTGTAATAACTTTCTACAGCAGGGAGACAGAGACATGAAACCAATGTCAATCAGTAGAGGGAGAGAGTGGACATTTTTCACAACCCTGAATTTTACCCCTACTGGTAGAAAAGGGAATTGCATGTACAAAATTAACCTTCTTTTTGTAATAACTTTCTACAGCAGGGAGACAGAGACATGAAACCAGTGTCAATCAATAGAGGGGGAGAGTGGACATTTTTCACAACCTTTCATTTTACACCTACTGGTAGAAAAGGGAATTGCATGTCCAATATTAACCTTCGTTTTGTAATAACTTTCTACAGCAAAGAGACAGATACATGAAACCAGTGTAATTTAATAGAGGGGGACAGTTGAAATTTTTCACAACCTTTCTTTTTACCCCTACTGCTAGGGAAGAGAATTGTATGTCCAAAATTGACATTCTTTTTGTAATAACTTTCTACAGCAGGGAGACAGAGACATGAAACCAATGTCAATCAGTAGAGGGAGAGAGTGGACATTTTTCACAACCCTGAATTTTACCCCTACTGGTAGAAAAGGGAATTGCATGTACAAAATTAACCTTCTTTTTGTAATAACTTTCTACAGCAGGGAGACAGAGACATGAAACCAGTGTCAATCAATAGAGGGGGAGAGTGGACATTTTTCACAACCTTTCATTTTACACCTACTGGTAGAAAAGGGAATTGCATGTCCAATATTAACCTTCGTTTTGTAATAACTTTCTACAGCAAAGAGACAGATACATGAAACCAGTGTAATTTAATAGAGGGGGACAGTTGAAATTTTTCACAACCTTTCTTTTTACCCCTACTGCTAGGGAAGAGAATTGTATGTCCAAAATTGACATTCTTTTTGTAATAACTTTCTACAGCAGGGAGACAGAGACATGAAACCAGTGTCAATCAATAGAGGGAGAGAGTGGACATTTTTCACAACCTTTGATTTTACTCCAAGTGGCTGATTAGGGAACTGCATGTCCAAAATTATCCTTCTTTTTGAAATAACTTTCTACAGCAGGGAGACAGAGACATGAAACCAGTGTCAATAAATAGAGGGGGAGAGTGGACATTTTTCACAACCTTTCTTTTTACCCCTACTGGTAAAAAAGGGAATTGCATGTCCAAAATTAACCTTCTTTTTGTAATAACTTTCTACAGCAGGGAGACAAAGACACGAAACCAGTGTCAATCAATAGAGGGGGAGAGTGGACATTTTTCACAACCTTTCGTTTTACCCCAAGTGGCTTATTAGGGAACTACATGTCCAAAATTAACCTTTTTGTAATAACTTTCTACAGCAGTGAGACAGATACATGAAACCAGTGTCAATTAGTAGAGAGAGAGAGAGTGGACATTTTTCACAACCTTTCATTTTACCCCAAGTGGCTGATTAGGGAACTGCATGTCCAAAAGTAACTTTCTATTTGTAATAACTTTATACAGCAGTGAGACAGAGACCTGAAACCAGTGTCAAGCAATAGAAGGGGACAGTGGACATTTTTCACAACCTTTCGTTTTACCCCTACTGGTAAAAAATGGAATTGCATGTCCAAAATAAACCTTCTTTTTGTAATAACTTTCTACAGCAGTGAGACAGGTACATGAAACCAGTGTCAATCAGTAGAGGGAGAGAGTGGACATTTTTCACAACCCTGAATTTTACCCCTACTGGTAGAAAAGGGAATTGCATGTCCAAATTTGACATTCTTTTTGTAATAACTTTCTACAGCAGGGAGACATAGACACGAAACCAGTGTCAATCAATAGAGGGGAAGAGTGGACATTTTTCACAACCTTTCGATTTACCCCAAGTGGCTAATTAGGGAATTGCATGTCCAAAATTATCCTTATTTTTGTAATAACTTTCTACAGCAGTGAGACAGGTACATGAAACCAGTGTCAATCAGTAGAGGGAGAGAGTGGACATTTTTCACAACCCTGAATTTTACCCCTACTGGTAGAAAAGGGAATTGCATGTCCAAAATTGACAATCTTTTTGTAATAACTTTCTACAGCAGGGAGACATAGACACGAAACCAGTGTCAATCAATAGAGGGGGACAGTGGACATTTTTCACAACCTTTCTTTTTACCCCTACTGGTAGAAAAGGGAATTGCATGTCCAAAATGAACCTTCTTTTTGTAATAACTTTCTACAGCAGGGAGACAGAGACATGAAACCACTGTCAATCAATAGAAGGAGACAGTGGACATTTTTCACAACCTTTCGTTTTACCCCAAGTGGCTTATTAGGGAATTGCATGTCCAAAATTAACCTTTTTGTAATAACTTTCTACAGCAGGGAGAAATAGACACGAAACCAGTGTCAATCAATAGAGGGGGAGAGTGGACATTTTTCACAACCTTTTGTTTTACCCCAAGTGGCTTATTAGGGAATTGCATGTCCAAAATTATTCTTTTTGTAATAACTTTCTCCAGCAGTGAGACAGAGACATGAAACCAGTGTCAATCAATAGAGGGGGAGAGTGGACATTTTGCACAACCTTTCTTTTTACCCCTACTGGTAAAAAAGGTAATTGCATGTCCAAAATTAACTTTACTTTTGTAATAACTTTCTACAGCAGGGAGACAGAGACATGAAACCACTGTCAATCAATAGAGGGGGAGAGTGGACATTTTTCTCAACCTTTCTTTTTACCCCTACTGGTAAAAAAGGGAATTGCATGTCCAAAATTAACCTTCTTTTTGTAATAACTTTCTACAGCAAAGAGACAGATACATGAAACCAGTGTAATTTAATAGAGGGGGACAGTTGAAATTTTTCACAACCTTTCTTTTTACCCCTACTGGTAAAAAAGGGAATTGCATGTCCAAAATTATCCTTATTTTTGTAATAACTTTCTACAACAGTGAGACAGAGACATGAAACCACTGTCAATCAATAGAAGGGGACAGTGGACATTTTTCACAACCTTTCGTTTTACCCCAAGTGGCTTATTAGGGAATTGCATGTCCAAAATTAACCTTTTTGTAATAACTTTCTACAGCAGGGAGAAATAGACACGAAACTAGTGTCAATCAATAGAGGGGGAGAGTGGACATTTTTCACAACCTTTCGTTTTTACCCCAAGTGGCTTATTAGGGAATTGCATGTCCACAATTAACCTTCTTATTGTAATAACTTTCTAAGGCAGGGAGACAGAGACATGAAACCACTGTCAATCAATAGAGGGGGACAGTGGACATTTTTCACAACCTTTTTTTTTACCCCTACTGGTAAAAAAGGGAATTGCATGTCCAAAATTAACCTTCTTTTTGTAATAACTTTCTACAGCAGGGAGACAGAGACATGAAACCAGTGTCAATCAATAGAGGGAGAGAGTGGACATTTTTCACAACCTTTAATTTTACCCCAAGTGGTTGATTAGGGAACTGCATGTCCAAAATTATCCTTCTTTTTGTAATAACTTTCTACAGCAGGGAGACAGAGTCATGAAACTACTGTCAATCAATAGAGGGGGAGAGTGGACATTTTTCACAATCTTTCTTTTTACCCCTACTGGTAAAAAAGGGAATTGCATGTCCAAAATTATCCTTCTTTTTGTAATAACTTTCTACAGCAGGGAGACAGAGTCATGAAACTACTGTCAATCAATAGAGGGGGACAGTGGACATTTTTCACAACCTTTCGTTTTACCCCAAGTGGCTTATTAGGGAATTGCATGTCCAAAATTAACCTTATTTTTGTAATAACTCTCTACAGCAGTGAGACAGGTGCATGAAACCAGTGTCAATCAGTAGAGGGAGAGAGTGGACATTTTTCACAACCTTTATTTTTACCCTTACTGGTAAAAAAGGGAATTGCATGTCCAAAATTGACATTCTTTTTGTAATAACTTTCTAAAGCAGGGAGACATAGACACGAAAACAGTGTCAATCAATAGAGGGGGACAGTGGACATTTTTCACAACCTTTATTTTTACCCCTTAATGACTTTTCTTCAACAGTTTTGATTCAACATACTGGTTGATCAAAACATACTTTAACATTACGACAGAAATTTTTATTTAGTTATATTCATTAACTTTCAGTAGTTTTTTTTTGTGCAACACATTATTTGTATTTATTAATTTATTCTCTGGAAAATTGAATTTGTGTGTATGTGTGTGTGTATATGTATATGATAAGATTTTTTTATGTATATGTTTTAAGATTTTCAAATCATGTGCCTCAAACTTATGGGACATATCTAATCAAAATGTAGCTATGTAAGAGAGAGGGACACATTAATATTTCCTGTTCATAAATGTAGGGGTGTAGTTAAAATCAATTTCGGCCAATACAGGAAAACATTTGCAAATTTACAAATAAAATATAAAAGATAAACACACACGCACACACACACACACACACATATTTATGTATATTTGAACATCACTATTAAAAGAAAAAAAATACAAAATTTGTTTTTAAAATAAAACATTAATTAACATTTTAAATTTATGTTATAATAAATAATTTAGAGGTAACGGTTCGGGGCAGCCACCAGCCATTGGAAAGCACCCAAAAAATTATAATTATGATACAGTTTTAAGCTTACTAATATTTTACATTTTATGGGGGGTTTAAATAAATAACACAAGGATCTTGGTAAATATCTAATGTTTGAATACTTAAATGCATTTTTCAATTGTTTTTTGGTTGTGGGACATTACTTGGCACCAATTCTGTGCTGCTCATATTCATATCAGACATTTTAGTTGACAGATGAAGGCTGTGATACTGTAGGTGTTCACTAGACACATAATGCATAATTTATGTTAGTATGTACTGTAAGTATAGTATTATTTCTGCACTACTAGATCATTAAAATAATTAAAATAATGTTTTTACATAATTACAAGTTTTGGTAGTATTTTAAAAATAGGTCTAATTTGTTAACGCTATTTAATGCATTACTATACATTAACTGAATATGAACAATATATATTTTTAGAGCATTTATCAATCTTTTCATGTTTTAATGTTACTTGATTTCTTTTTGTTCAGGTTGATTCACGGTACATTAACTTATGTTAACAGATACACAAATGAAAATTAATAATGTATTTTTAGTATGTAATTATATAATTAATACTATAAAACACAATGTTTAAGTTAACATGCACAGTTAAGTACTGTTAACATATTAATGGAACATTCCAATTTTTTGGAAATAGGCTCATTCCCAAACTCCCAGTTTATACCATTTTTGAATCCATTCAGCCGATATCAGGTTTTGAGACCAGCAGCATGGCATTCAGAAATGACCAAAGAGTATGGGTATCTTTCCTCTTTTGTAGTTATATTTTGTACTAAGACCGGTGGAAAATGTAAAGTTGTGATTTTCTAGGGTGATATGATTAAAAACTATACTCATTCTGGTGTAATAATCAAGGAACGGTGCAGCTATAACATGAGTGCAGCCATTGCAGTGATATCACTGCAGTAAAACTCAACTCATTAACTCTGGGGGAGTTGGAGAATGAGCATATTTCCAAAAAAGGGGAGTGTTCCTTTAAACCTTATTGTAAACCATTATCAAAGGTTTATATTTTGTTGTCTGTGTGCATGGTGTTTAACCATTTCATTGCTGTAACCCTTAAAACCAGACTGCCAAACGGTTAATATCAATGCATGCACACCTCTTTCCCAATGACACTAGAGGATGGTGGTTGCACTAGTGACTTGGGCTCGTCATTGCAGCTTGAAGCATTTTGTACTTTAATTTAGTAATGGCATTTTCCACCAGGGAGATGTAAAAGCAGTGTCAGTTAATAGAGGGAGACAGTGATCAACTTACACAACCTCACATTTAATCCTTACTGTTGCACAAGGTAGTTGCATTTACAAATTGTACCTTATTTACATCCTGACAGTTACGAAATTTATGTAATGCAGAATGATCCTGTTAATACTCTAAACTAATTTGAAACGACAACAGCCAACAGTACAATAGCCTTTTTGACTGAACTGGTATTTATACACTGATCATAAATTTATACTGATTTTAAAATTGACTGATTTTAACATTTATAAGGAGCTGATCAAAACAAAAAACAACAACAACAAAAAAAAAGCATTCAAGAGTAAACAATATATTTTAACACCTACACTTGTAAAGTACTTTTTACTTATAGAAAACACACAATCACTTTCTCGTCTTCCATTTTTGTACCTCTTTTTTAATCATTCCGAAACAGACAGAGTGGCACCATTTTTCACAGTTGGAAATAAAAATTGTCACAAATAAACTTAATATTTAATTATATTGAACATATGTTACGTTCGGGAACCCAGGGAAACACAGGAGACGAGAGATCCAAACACACTGTGAGTTTAATGGGTAATCCAAATTCAGAATCCAACAAGCAGGGGTCAAAACCAAAAATCCATCCAAACAAACAAACAGGAATAGGAATAGGAACAGGAATAGAACTTGAAACTCGTAAGGCGAGGAAACTGGGTGACAGAAAGAAAGGACTCCATGAAAACAAACAGAAACAGACCGGTTAATATAGGCAGGGTAATGACTATCAAGTGAAGACACCTGAGTGCAATTAACAGAAGTGCAATTACTGTGATGAAGGGACAAGGCTTTGTGGGAATTGTAGTGCCTGCGGTGAGGTGCCTATGGGGAAGTGAGACCACTAGTGGAGACTCAGGGAAACAGAGAACAGACAGCCTGACAACACATTAAGTTAAAAATAAACTGCAATTCATTCTTTTATTACTACATTATTAAGATATTAATAGTAATTTCAGCTTAAAATCATCAAATTGAAATATAGACAATTGAACAAACAGTAAAAATAATAAAACCTTTTGATCTGTATTGACCTAATACAAAATACTACTTAATATTTGATGTAAAGTCATTTCTGTATTAACTGCATACTAATTATCGGCATAATAATTATCTATTTAGTTGAAATAATTTAACATTTCAGCTCTACAGATTGTATAATACCTCATCTTCATGGGGAAGTTGTGGCCTAGTCCCAACTGCTCCCCGGGCGCTGCAGCATAAATGGCTGCCCACTGCTCCGGTGTGTGTTCATGGTTTGTGTGTGTGCACCTTGGATGGGTTAAATGCAGAGCACAAATTCTGAGTATGGGTCACCATACTTGGCTGAATGTCATGTCACTTTACTAATTACTAATTTCTCAATGAAGGAGCCATGCTTCCAACTGGACACTCTTTTCCACACAGGGAGCAATGCTGTTCGGGTTGAATACTGAAAATACAATATCACAAATCAAAGTTTTATTTTAACCATTTGGTCAGAAAGACAGACAGACCGACCAGTGTATCGACAAACAGATAGACAGACAGACAGACAGACACTAACCTAAAGGATTATTAGGAACACCATACTAATAATGTGTTTGACCCCCTTTCATCTTCAGAACTGCCTTAATTCTATGTGGCATTGATTCAATAAGGTGCTGAAAGCATTCTTTATAAATGTCGGCCCATATTGATAGGATAGCATCTTACAATTGATAGAGATTTGTGGGATGCACATCCAGGGCACGAAGCTCTCGTTCCACCACATCCCAAAGATGCTCTATTGGGTTGAGATATGGTGACTGTGGGGGCCATTTTAGTACAGTGAACTCATTGTCATGTTCAAGAAACCAATTTGAAATGATTCAAGCTTTGTGATATGGTGCATTATCCTTCTGGAAGTAACCAGCAGAGGATGGGTACATGGTGGTCATAAAGGGATGGACATGGTCAGAAACAATGCTCAGGTAGGCCGTGGCATTTGAACGATGCCCAATTGGCGCTAAGGGGCCTAAAGTGTGCCAAGAAAACATCCCCCACACCATTACACCACCACCACCAGCCTGCACAGTGGTAACAAGGCATGATGGATTCATGTTCTCATTCTGTTTATGCCAAATTCTGACTCTACCATCTGAATGTCTCAACAGAAATCGAGACTCATCAGATCAGGCAACATTTTTCCAGTCTTCAAATGTCCAATTTTGGTGAGCTCATGCATATTGTAGCCTATTTTTTCTATTTGTAGTGGAGATGAGTGGTATCCGGTGGGGTCTTCTGCTGTTGTAGCCCATCCGCCTCAAGGTTGTGCGTGTTGTGGCTTCTCAAATGCTTTGCTGCATACCTCGGTTGTAACGAGTCGTTATTTCAGTAAAAGTTCTATCAGCTTGAATCAGTCAGCCCATTGTCCTCTGACCTCTAGCATCAACAAGGCATTTTTGCCCACAGGACAGACGCATACTGATTGTTTTTCCCTTTTCACACCATTCTTTGTAAACCCTAGAAATGGTTGAACGTGAAAATCCCAGTAACTGAGCAGATTGTGAAATACTCAGACTGGCCCGTCTGACACCAACAACCATGCCACGCTCAAAATTGCTTAAATCACCTTTCTTTCCCATTCTGACATTCAGTTTGGAGTTCAGGAGATTGTCTTGACCAGGACTACACCCCTAAATGCATTGAAGCAACTGCCATGTGTTTGGTGATTGGATTGTACGCTGAAAATTTCTACTGACAGCTACAGATAAAGACATACTGTAGATTACTGTCTTTAAACAATTTAAAGCTTCTGACAATTATAGTGTTCTAATAATTTTTTCCACCACTGTATAGATGAGCGTATGGTTACAGTAAGAGAGGTAGATGGATAGATTTACTAGCAGGAAGATCATAATTCATAAAACAATGTGCACAGACAGTCAGGTGCCAAATACATCTTTGATCTCAGACAAATACTTTTTTTTAGGTTCTTATAGACCGTTCATTCATTAATCTGTCATGAGAAAATAATTATTAAAACAATGTAGAATTTTAAGCATCAGGAAGTTACTAGTTAATTAAATGGCGATGCGGGATTGCAAGTTGACCTATATGTGCGGAATGCAAAATCCAGGCTTTTAAACATACACCAAAAAACACCACAGTTCTGCCAAAAAGGGAGTGCTAAAAAAATAAATAAATAAATCACTGTAATTTTGCTTCAGTATGATCCATGAACTTTGCAATTATGTCCACATGAATGCATCTTTTCATCAAACTGAAATTGCCATTAATGACAAGAATACAAAGATTGTCATATCATGATCAAAATAATATCAATAATAAGCTATTTCTTGTCATATATTCTATACCCAGTACTTGAGGAAATAAAATTTTGTAAATATTTGTAATAAGACAATACAGTAATAAGTGATTCGAAATCAATTGCAATATTTAATTTATGATAAAAATAGTATCTTAACTGTTAATACGTTAAAAGTGTTCATACAAATAGTGCACAGCAAATCAAAATAGTTCAGTATTCAGTTCAAAGTAGATATATCTTGACATACAGCACGATCTAAGTTAGGTTATGGTTAAGTAGTACTGTTATTTTTAATCTCTACATTGTTAATACATCAAATAAATGTATGCATATATACTTACAGTACAGACCAAAAGTTTGGACACACCTTCTCATTAGAAGAGTTTTCTTTATTTTCATGACTATGAAAATTGTAGAGTCACACTGAAGGCATCAAGGGCTATTTGACCAAGAAGGAGAGTGATGGGGTGCTGCGCCAGATGACCTGGCCTCCACAGTCACCGGACCTGAACCAAATTGAGATGGTTTAGGGGTGAGCTGGACCGCAGACAGAAGGCAAAAGGCCCAACAAGTGCTAAGCATCTCTCGGGGAACTCCTTCAAGACTGTTGGAAGACCATTTCAGGTGACTACCTCTTGAAGCTCATCAAGAGAAAGCCAAGAGTGTGCAAAGCAGTAATCAAAGCAAAAGGTGGCTACTTTGAAGAACCTAGAACATGACATATTTCATATTTTCATGACAATATTTTGTTATGTATATAATTCCATATATAATTCCACATTTGTTAATTCATAGTTTTGATGCCTTCAGTGTGAATCTTCAATTATCATGAAAATAAAGAAAACTCGTTGAATGAGAAGGTGTGTCCAAACTTTTGGTCTGTACTGTACATTAAATAGATATAAAAATAAATATAAAATAGGTACATATAAATAGTGTTCTTTATAAGTGGATAGCATGTTCTATCCACTAAATCAGAAAGATGTATTTTAATGTTGTCTCATAACATTTTTTTTCAGGTACCTTTATTTTTAATTGCATAGACATAAAACCATACATTGTTGACAAGGATTGTGCTATATGTAGTGAAGTGAAGTAAAGCAACATGATGGTGAAGTATAATAATAACAAATACTTGGAATTTGTGGAGTTTATCCCATCCACATGCACCTGGCATATACTTTGTATATTTACACATTACTCCTGTCATTGTGTCAACAGTGTATGGTTTATATCTATCCTTTATGTTTTTGTAAGCATAATGAACTCTTAACTCTACTTATCACAATTTTGTTAGTTTGGACTAAGTCTGTCTTTCATACTTTGTCATTTGACCTATATTTTGTCTCACATTTTGATTACATAAGTTCACCTGTGGTGTTGCTAATTATTTCATTTGTTCGGTCTACGTTACGTTCTTGTCCTTTTAGTTTGACTTTGTCGGGTAATGTTTTAGACCTCATGACTGCTATCTGTGGATACCCTTTTCCTATGTCATGTGGAATAAATACCTTCTGAATCTTCTCCTATTTGCACCTTTTTCTACAACCTAGCTTCAGTGTGAAACTACAAAATATAAGGTTCTTTAAAAGTTTAAGATCTTAAGAACTACCATCACCATGTTTCAAGTAAAACACTTTATTAGTAATATGTAGTAACCAAACCACAATAAAATAAAATAACTATTTACTCATGCAAATTAAATACATGTAATTAATTAAAATAATTAGTAACACTATATTTCAGAGTCTATTAATTAACTAGTTGCTTATAAGTATGCATATTTATAGAATATTAGCCATTTATTAGTAGTAAGCACATATTAACAGAGGTGTAAAATACTTGAGTAATTTTACTTGAGACAGCAAAAGTTTTGTTTCATCCGCAAAAAAAAAAAAAAGTTTATTCATTATTTGTTCTGTTTTGATAGAACCATTAGCTATGATAAACTGAATGCACAAAATAGTGCAAATAAAATCTGTGATGAAAATTTAAATACTATTAATATTTTTGTGGGACTTTTTTCTCATGAATCTAATTAGTCACAAATAACAATTTATCAATATTTGCTAGGAAAAAACTATAAATGCCCAAAATAAAAATTGAAAAGATTAATTGTCCTTTTAGACAGTGACGCTGAATAGACAACACAAATAAAATGGACTTTAAAAACGTTAACGTTGTTTGTATTAATTCTATGACTCTACTCATTAATTGAACACATTCTAGTATTCTGTTTCGAATATATTTCTAGCCTCTCCATCACATCTTGCTCTTCTGTCACAGTCTTATGTCTTTCTGTCACTGTCTTCTGTGAGTGTTGTGTTTGTTTGGTGCCATGTGCTCTATCCTGTCTTTTTCTGATCCCACCCACCTTGTTACCTCATTATTGTTTAGTTGCTCCACCTGTGTTTCTCAATTGCTCCCGGACTCATTACCTTCACTCCGCACAGCTGTTTCATCCACTCACACACTTACACAATGCAGCAGAAATGAGTCGAACCAGACAAATTAAAGAGTCTATCAGAGCTGTGTGCATTGAAACGAGAGCCGAACTCCTCAGGAAGTCATAAATCAGTTCTAGTGCCACAAGAACCAAGCAAGATAACCAACCAACCAACTTGTTCACACAACAGCTTTCAACATTAACACCAATAGAACAATTATTGACAATTTTAATTCGAAGAAGAGATTGTCAAATTTATTGTTCGTGATTGAAATGCAACGCTGGACATCACATGTAAACCCAGGAGATCAAGTTAAATACTTGCATTGACTTCCCCCTTATGACTTATGATACCCCAGAGCCAAGACCATATCTGATTGGTCAAGGCAACATTTGAGGGGTGGCCAACAAGGAAGTTTAAATACTTTGGACACCATGAAATTTTGCTTTTAGTCTGCTTTTAGTCCCTTGCTGCTGCTATTAGCCATGTCTGTTTCTAGTCTCTAGCTATGCTTCTGCTAGCTTGTAGCTTCTAGCCATGTGGTTTAGTCATCACTGTTTGAGCGCGGTTCCTGCGTGCTTCGGCCTGCCTGCTGCTACTATGCCACGATAAGAAGGAACACAACCTAGTCTCGTCAAACTTTATTTCTTTTCTTTTTCCGTTTGAGAGTTTCGTGTTCTGAGTTAAGTTTTGTAACGTCGAGTCTCCGAAGCCTGACCTCGGATGCCTGTTCAACTTCGACCAGCGCACACGACTCTGCACTTTCAGCCAACGCCCAACAACCACGGGCTTCCCAAGACGTCACTTCACTACTGAACTTCCAGCCAATCAGCGACACCGGGATACCCCTTTCAACGGGAGTCCCTTTCACAGAAAACGAAGGCAACGTATCCCCAGATATTTGTTGTGCTGGTGTATCTAATATAATTTTAGTCACATTGAGGAACTCAATGCAAGGGCTAATTACGTGATTGAAGGTTGTTCATGTCTATGCAATTTAACGTATTGCTGTAAACTTGGAATTCCATATTTCCATTCTCTTAAACTCATCTTTTCCTAACTTTCGATCTTCCTGCAACTTGTGTGAATGTGTGAGTGCGTGCGTTTATGTGTTAGATTAGTTTATATGTCTTAGATTTATCTAATAAAGCCTTATTCATATTGAAAAGAGAAGTATCTTGTGTTTTGTGCTTACAAGTTAATTTCTTAAACTGCCGATCTTGTTACTGAGCTAATTAATAGTGTTTTCACTATAGTTTGGATATTAGTATCCATCGCAGATTTGATGTTAAACGGCTCGTTCACTGAATCACAGCCGTGAAACAGTGATTCTGTTCAAATTCCCTTTAAAATCTTAAATGATTCCCTTTGAGCTAAATTGACCTGTTTCCGTTACAACAAACACACCTGGTGCCCATTGTCAATGTGTATATATTCTCCACTCTCTAACCACTCTGTCAGGCTGTATTAATTGTGTAATGTAAATTGTGATTTGTAAGTGTTCCTGGATACTCGTGTTTTTGCATCTTGGCTGCGTCTGCTCTTGTCTCCGTGATTTGTTTCTGTTTTGTTTTGCCTTGTTGGCCTTTTTGTTCTCATTTATTAAAAAGTAATTTATTCCCTGCACTTGGACCCAGACCCTGTTTTTTCCACTGCTCCGTTTCTACCACGCCCTGACATCTTCAAAGGGATAGTTCACCCATAAATGAAAATTCTATCACCATTTACTGACCTCTGTCATCCCAGATGTTTATGACTTTCTTTCTTCACATGAACACAAGCAAATAATTTTTATTTTTATTTTGAAAATGCAATTCTCTAATCAGCCACTAGGGCTTAAAATGAAAGGTTGTGAAAAATGTCCACTCTCTCCCTCTATTGATTGACACTGGTTTCATGTCTCTATCTTCCTGCTGTAGAATGTTACTACGAAAAGGAGGTTAATTTTGGACATACAATTCCCTTTCCTAGCAGTAGGGGTAAAAAGAAAGGTTGTGAAAAATTTCAACTGTCCCCCTCTATTAAATTACACTGGTTTCATGTATCTGTCTCTTTGCTGTAGAAAGTTATTACAAAACGAAGGTTAATTTTGGACATGCAATTCCCTTTTCTACCAGTAGGTGTAAAATGAAAGGTTGTGAAAAAAGTCCACTCTCTCCCTCTATTGACTGACACTGGTTTCCTGTCTCTGTCTCCCTGCTGTAGAAAGTTATTACAAAAATAAGGTTAATTTTGGACATGCAATTACCTAATAAGCCACTTGGGGTAAAATGAAAGTTTGTGAAAAATGTCCACTGTTCCCCTCTATTGATTGACACTGGTTTCATGTCTCTGTCTCCCTGCTGTAGAAAGTTATTACAAAAATAAAGATAATTTTGGACATGCAATTCCCTTTTTTACCAGTAGGGGTAAAAAGAAAGGTTGTGAAAAATGTCCACTGTCCCCCTCTATTGATTGACAGTGGTTTCATGTCTCTGTCTCCCTGCTGTACAAAGTTATTACAAAAATAAGGTTAATTTTGGACATGCAGTTCCCTAATAAGCCACTTGGGGTAAAACGAAAGGTTGTGAAAAATGTCCACTCTCCCCCTCTATTGATTGACAGTGGTTTCATGTATCTGTCTCTTTGCTGTAGAAAGTTATTACAAAACGAAGGTTAATATTGGACATGCAATTCCCTTTTCTACCAGTAGGTGTAAAATGAAAGGTTGTGAAAAATGTCCACTGTCCCCCTCTATTGATTGACACTGGTTTCATGTCTCTGTCTCCCTGCTGTAGAAAGTTATTACAAAAATAAGGTTAATTTTGTACATGCAATTCCCTTTTCTACCAGTAGGGGTAAAATTCAGGGTTGTGAAAAATGTCCACTCTCTCCCTCTACTGATTGACATTGGTTTCATGTCTCTGTCTCCCTGCTGTAGAAAGTTATTACAAAAAGAAGGATAATTTTGGACATGCAATTCCCTTTTTTACCAGTAGGGGTAGAAATAAAGGTTGTGAAAAATGTCCACTGTCTCGCTCTATTGATTGACAGTGGTTTCATGTCTCTGTCTCCCTGCTGTAGAAAGTTATTACAAAAAGAAGGTTCATTTTGGACATGCAATTCCCTTTTCTACCAGTAGGGGTACAATTCAGGGTTGTGAAAAATGTCCACTCTCTCCCTCTATTGATTGACAGTGGTTTCATGTACCTGTCTCACTTCTGTAGAAAGTTATTATAAAAAGAAAGTTTATTTGGGACATGCAATTCCCTTTTTTACCAGTAGGGCTAAAAAGAAAGGTTGTGAAAAATGTTCACTCTCCCCCTCTATTTATTGACACTGGTTTCATGTCTCTGTCTCCCTGCTGTAGAAAGTTATTACAAAAAGAAGGATAATTTTGGACATGCAGTTCCCTAATCAGCCACTTGGAGTAAAATGAAAGGTTGTGAAAAATGTCCACTGTCCCCCTCTATTGATTGACAGTGGTTTAATGTCTCTATCTTCCTGCTATAGAATGTTATTACAAAAAGTAGGTTAATTTTAGACATACAATTCCCTTTCCTAGCAGTAGGGGTAAAAAGAAAGGTTGTGAAAAATTTCAACTGTCCCCCTCTATTAAATTACACTGGTTTCATGTATCTGTCTCTTTGCTGTAGAAAGTTATTACAAAAAGAAGGTTAATTTTGGACATGCAATTCCCTTTTCTACCAGTAGGTGTAAAATGAAAGGTTGTGAAAAAAGTCCACTCTCTCCATCTATTGACTGACACTGGTTTCCTGTCTCTGTCTCCCTGCTGTAGAAAGTTATTACAAAAATAAGGTTAATTTTGGACATGCAATTACCTAATAAGCCACTTGGGGTAAAATGAAAGTTTGTGAAAAATGTCCACTGTCCCCCTCTATTGATTGACACTGGTTTCATGTCTCTGTCTCCCTGCTGTAGAAAGTTATTACAAAAATAAAGTTAATTTTGGACATGCAATTCCCTTTTTTACCAGTAGGGGTAAAAAGAAAGGTTGTGAAAAATGTCCACTGTCCCCCTCTATTGATTGACAGTGGTTTCATGTCTCTGTCTCCCTGCTGTACAAAGTTATTACAAAAATAAGGTTAATTTTGGACATGCAGTTCCCTAATAAGCCACTTGGGGTAAAACGAAAGGTTGTGAAAAATGTCCACTCTCCCCCTCTATTGATTGACAGTGGTTTCATGTCTCTGTCTCTCTGCTGTAGAAAGTTATTACAAAAATAAGGTTAATTTTGGACATGCAATTCCCTTTTTTACCAGTAGGGGTAAAAATAAAGGTTGTGAAAAATGTCCACGGTCTCGCTCTATTGATTGACAGTGGTTTCATGTCTCTGTCTCCCTGCTGTAGAAAGTTATTACAAAAAGAAGGTTCATTTTGGACATGCAATTCCCTTTTTTACCAGTAGGGGTAAAATTCAGGGTTGTGAAAAATGTCCACTCTCTCCCTCTACTGATTGACACTGGTTTCATGTACCTGTCTCACTGCTGTAGAAAGTTATTACAAAAAGAAGGTTTATTTTGGACATGCAATTCCCTTATCAGCCACTTGGGGTAAAATGAAAGGATGTGAAAAATGTCCACTGTCCGCCACTATTGATTGACACTCGTTTCATGTCTCTGTTTCACTGCTGTAGAAAGTTATTACAAAAAGAAGGTTAAATTTGGACATGCAATTCCCTTATCAGCCACTTGGGGTAAAATGAAAGGATGTGAAAAATATCCACTCTCTCCCTCTATTGATTGACACTGGTTTCATCTCTCTATCTTCCTTCTGTAGAAAGTTATTACAAAAAGAAGGTTAATTTTGGACATGCAATTCCCTTTTCTACCAGTAGTGGTAAAAAGAAAGGTTGTTAAAAATGTCCACTGTCCCCCACTATTGATTGACACTGGTTTCATGTCTATATGCCCTTTTTCTAAAAAGCTATTACAAAAACACCTACTGAGCTATAGCAAAAAACGAAGAAAGTTTGCACTTTCCCCACGGTCCCTAACTGAAGGCTCTGCTGAGAGCGTTCTCTCCCGGCTTTTTGCACATTGCGACGGCTTGCACGGGGCCGTGCTTATTATATCGAGGGAAAATATAGAAAAAGAAGGATGTGAAACATGTTCAGCTTTGCCCTTTTGACGGTCACACTGCTTAGATTTTTTTAGGGCAATTCGTTTTGGAGTTATTGGCGTTTACCGCTGAATGTGTCACGAATATCGAAAACAAAACCAACTTGACCCCGCTAAACAAGCGATTACTTTTCGTTAAAATCGTTATTTATGCCAGAAAAGCTTACATTTATGTGTCTTTTTGTTCGCTGTAGCAGCCATGTTGCCGAGATAATTCATACCCCTTCGTTTGAAGTGTGGTCCTGAAAAATCTTCGTTTGAAGTGCTATCTGGTCCTTCCCCTTACCTCTTCCCCTCTAACCAAAAGAGAATCGAGACACCCCTACCCCTTCAAGTGAACACGCGAAACGGAGGGGTAGGGGAAAGGGGACGGGCTAAGGGGTAGAATTGGGATTGGGCCTAAAAATATTTGGGTTAAAAATAACCCAAGTAACCCAACAGTTGAAATAAATATTTACTTTTATTCATGAGATTATTTTAATGAATAAAATACACTGTTTTCAAATACAGATGATTTATTAAAGTAGAAAAACAATAAATAAGCTTAAAAACAGTTTTTAAATTTTAAATGACCAATGTTCTCAATATTGGTGAGCCTAGTATTTAATATAGATATGCACAATTAATTGCATGAATTCAAAATACATCAGTGCACATTTAGAACACATGGCAAATAAATGCTGAAGTATATATATATATATATATATATATATATATATATATATATATATATATATATACACATAAAATTCAAAACAAATGTATACATACAATATAAATAAAAATACACGTTGAATTCAAAACACAAATATTCACAAACAGCACAAATATTCATTAAAAAGTACATATCCCGTATTATAGACGCAAAACAAATGTGCACATGCAACCCAGTCACCAAACAAAAGGTGCACATATGGTTTACCAATTCAAAACCCACACAGGAGCACATTTAATATTTATTTATAACATAGATGTGAACATACAGTACAGAAATATACAACTTTAATTGTTATAAACACTTTAAAATTATAGTTCACCCAAAATGAAAAAAAAAATCTATCTACACACACACACACACACACACACACACACACACACACACACACACACACACACACACACATATATATATAACTATACAGTTGCAATTAAAATGACTCAACCCCTCAGAGACTGCAGTACTTAACAAATACAAGCTTTTCTGAAGATCCAAGATAAAATAAAAATTTAATCTATTACAGTTCACTGGCATATTAAAATGATGCAAAACGACGAATGTTTTCTTTCACGACAAATGTTTATCACGTATTTTACGTTACTTTGGGCTTCTTTTTTTTTTTTGTTAAGTCCTGTTAAAAAAAAAAATCACCGGTTGTGGTTTTTGGGTAATTAAAAAATAATATATGGTTGCTTGTTAGGAGAACAACTTCGTTTCTTTACATTAATGGTCGCTGTTTTTCCTGATATATACGGCCCGGACCTCTGTAAATATTTAATGTGCAAAAGTAAAATGTGTTCTCTGATTATGCTTATAATCATTCACCTTCATCACCTTCCAGGCTACAGTGAATTTAGTAAATTTTGTTCAGGAAACCTAGAGTTTAACCTTACTTTAAACAGGGCTGACAACTTTTGAGTTCAGCCTGGAGTGAGAATTGTTCAGGAATAATTAACAAGCTTGCGATTAAGTATGCTATTTTTTCTTAATTTTTCTAAAACATTAAAGAGAGCATATTGTCGCGCGGTTGCAAGTAACAACTGATTTAACCAGGCAACTGGGGCCGTTCACATATCGCGTCTTTTGTGCACTCATGTTCCTTATTTCCAATGTAGGTAGTTTTTTCCAGGCGCGTCTGCACCGCATCGAGTTAAAAACATCTCAACTTTCCAGAATGCCGCAAGCCCACCGCGGGACATGTGACAAGAACTAACCAATCAGCTTCATCCTTTCCCGTAACAACGTTGAAAGCTCAGCCAAGATGAAGGAACAGCTGATCATAGTTGTATATGGATTGCCATTTTAAAATAAATTTAGTAGCAGAGCTACTGCAAGCGATTTTTAGTGCTGCAAATCAATTTATCCTTTGCTGAAATTTCTGCGTCTTCATCGGGAGAGCGAGTCATGGTTGCTTAGCAACGGCAGACGCCTCAGGAGTGCAGAGCCATATAGCTTCATTTTACATTTATTTAACATGCTAATTACTGCTGCTAACAGTTAATTGACCCATAGTGCGGTGCAAGCTGAAAATCACCTGTCACCAGCCTGTCTCTACTACCTGAAAGTCATTAATATGACATTAGTTAACATGAGATCAGTGAAAAAAAGAACAATATGTAACGTAAAAAGGCAACAGCAGCCCGTGTTTGTACAATTTAACGTTAGCCTGAAATACGTTTTTAAAATAACAGTAATTGAACACTTATCCTCAAAAATTACCTGATTTGATATTTTAAAAACAACTCTGCTGTAACTACATACTCATGCTACATACATATGTCGGTGTGTTGTATAAATATATAAAATAAATGCATTTAATGAATCTTTATTACCAGAAATCGCAGTTCTGTCACTCTACTCTATCAGTTTGAATGGCCGCCAACGCACTTCCTTGAACTATATGAAGTCGACAGGCCCCAAGGAAGTCGACCGGAAGTTGAAGTCGGCCGCGTGCCGCCATCTTGTAGCAGAACTTCACTTGCGTTAGCATCCCATTGACTCTCATTCATTTTGGCGTCACTTTGACAGCGAATAACTTTACATCTGAGGCGTTTAAAGACTCCATTTGTCCATTATTTATTTCTAAAGATACACTGTCACGCTGCCAGTCTTTGTTTTCCTGGGTGTTCCCTAGTGAGCTCACTTCCCCTTAGGCACTTCACCATAGGCACTTTAATTCCGCTAGTCTGGTTGTGTCTTCACAGTAATTGCACTCCAATTAGAATCGCACAGGTGTTGACAATACTCTGTCATTAGTTTCCCTTTATAGAGCTGTCTTTCTCTGTTGTCATCATGGAGTCCTTACCCTATGTGTCTCATGCTCTCGTTCCCCCAGACTTCCTCTACCTTCTCGTTCTTCCGAGTTCCCCGTTTCATCCGGTTCCCTTTTTGTTTGGTTTGTCTCTCAAGACAGTTTTATTTTGTATTTACCTGTTTGTGCAATAAACCTTACCTGCTATTGGATCTTACCCTTTCCTTGTGTTTTTCCCTTAACCCAACCGTGACAGAAGGACTCCATCATGCCTAGATCCAGCGGTGTGAGATTTCGAATCTGTTCCCCAGCCACCATGGAGGAACGGAGGAGGAGATTCCGGAACTTAACCACCCTTCATCAAAAGGGAAGCGAGGTGGGTGGCCTGGCGCAATTGTTTTGGACTTTGGCAGTCGGTTACAGTTAGGTTACAATGATGCAGCACTTAAAGATTTGTTTAATAATTGCCTGGATGATCCTTTACCTCAATGGGAGATGAAGGGGTTAGAGATCCTGGACTTTTGGGGGTTTACCAAATACCTGCACCATCGTGCTCAGTGGGATGCAACAACCACACCAGAAGTTCCAGACAAGACTGCCACCTGCCCAGCGCCACCGCACAAGATGGCCGCCAGCCCAGCGCCACAGCACAAGATGGCCACCAGCCCAGCGCCACAGCACAAGATGGCCGCCAGCCCAGCGCCACAGCACAAGATGGCCGCCAGCCTAACACCACAGCACAGGATTGTCGCCAGCCCAGAGCCACAGCTTAAGATGGACGACTCAACGCCTGAGTCTCCAGACAAGGTGCCGCCGACTCGCCATCGTGGAGGACGGAGGAGGAGGAGACAGGCGTCGACCGTCCCTCAAGGCCTGGAGAAAGTCCCAGAGGCCGAGGCTGTTCCCGAGGCGGAGCCCGATGCAGTTCCCGAGGCGGAGCCCGATGCAGTTCCCGAGGCGGAGCCCGATGCAGTTCCCGAGGCGGAGCCCGAGGCGGAGCCCAATGCCGAGGCGGTGCCCGATGCTGTTCCAGAGGCCGATACCGATGCTGTTCCCGAGGCGGTGCCCAAGGTGGTGCCCAATGCCGAGGCGGTGCCCGATGCAGTTCCCGAGGAGGTGCCCGATGCCGAGGCGGTGCCCGAGGCTGTTCCAGAGGCCGATGCGGTGCCCGATGCCGAGGCGGAGCCCGATGCTGTTCCCGAGGCCGATGCTGTGCCCGAGGCTGTTCCCGATGCCGAGGCGGTGCCCGATGCCGAGGCGGTGCCCGATGCTGTTCCCGATGCCGATGCAGTTCCCGAGGCGGTGCCCGATGCCGAGGCGGTGCCCGAGGCCGATGCTGTGCCCGAGGCTGTTCCCGATGCCGATGCAGTTCCCGAGGCGGTGCCCGATGCCGAGGCGGTGCCCGATGCCGAGGCGGAGCCCGATGCTGTTCCCGATGCCGATGCAGTTCCCGAGGCGGTGCCCGATGCCGAGGCGGTGCCCGACGCCGATGCGGTGCCCGATGCCGAGGCGGTGCCCGATGCCGATGCTGTTCCCGATGCTGTTCCTGATGCAGTTCCCGAGGCGGAGCCCGAGGCTGTTCCCGATGCCGAGGCGGTGCCCGATGCCGAGGCGGTGCCCGATGCCGAGGCGGAGCCCGATGCTGTTCCCGATGCAGTTCCCGAGGCGGTGCCCGATGCCGAGGCGGTGCCCGATGCCGAGGCGGTGCCCGATGCCGAGGCTGAGCCCGATGCTGTTGCCGATGCAGTTCCCGAGGCGGTGCCCGATGCCGAGGCGGTGCCCGATGCCGAGGCGGTGCCCGATGCCGAGGCGGTGCCCGATGCCGAGGCCGATGCTGTTCCCGAGGCCGATGCTGTTCCCGAGGCCGATGCTGTTCCCGAGGCCGATGCTGTTCCCGAGGCGGTGCCCGATGCTGTTCCAGAGGCCGATGCTGTTCCCGATGCAGTTCCCGAGGCTGTTCCCGATGCCGATGCAGTTCCCGAGGCGGTGCCCGATGCCGAGGCGGAGCCCGATGCTGTTCCCGATGCCGATGCAGTTCCCGAGGCGGTACCCGATGCCGAGGCGGTGCCCGATGCCGAGGCGGTGCCCGATGCCGAGGCCGATGCTGTTCCCGAGGCCGATGCTGTTCCCGAGGCCGATGCTGTTCCCGATGCTGTTCCAGAGGCCGATGCAGTTCCCGAGGCTGTTCCCGATGCCGATGCAGTTCCCGAGGCGGTGTCCTTACCCTATGTGTCTCATGCTCTCGTTCCCCCAGACTTCCTCTACCTTCTCGTTCTTCCGAGTTCCCCGTTTCATCCGGTTCCCTTTTTGTTTGGTTTGTCTCTCAAGACAGTTTTATTTTGTATTTACCTGTTTGTGCAATAAACCTTACCTGCTATTGGATCTTACCCTTTCCTTGTGTTTTTCCCTTAACCCAACCGTGACATACACGACAATGTATAAAGGGCTCCATTACCTTCTATGTTACATTATGGCCCAGTAGAAAGTTTTGTAAAAATAGGCTAACGATTGCGTCATAACCACTCGACTCTCTGTCGCATTACCGTACAGACAGGAGGAGAAGCTCGCGGGCAATTAACTTAATATGGCGTACTGGCGTTACATTTTAAAATACTATACAAAATAATTAATCAGAATACTTACTCCTGCTTAGGCGCGATATGTGAACGGCCCTATAATCAGTTAAAAGAACTGCATGCAGCAGCCTGTTCATGTAGCAACTTGTAGTGAAGAGTCCATACATGCTCATCATCAAGACATACAAATTGAAGACGCAACAGAAAGCCAATCGCGTAAATGCATTCCTCTCGTGCAAATACAAAGACTATTTTATTTATAAATCTGAAATTATTTATAGATGTATAAATCTGACAAAACTTTGATCAGCATCGAATGATTCCGCATCTAATCTCAAAAGGTAAATGGTGTCATTCACACTTTGCATTCAGTTAACAGATCCATACGAATCATGCATGAAATAAAAATTTAAAGTCAAACGATGCCTTTGTGTGCTTAAGGGATGAACTTGAAGTATTTATTTATTCCAAATGTTCAAGAATATATAATTTATAATCTGTTAGTGAATGCGAGATCCAGCGTTTTTAAACGTTTTTGGACTGGTCTTCTCCACTTAATTTGATACTTTAAAAAGTTAATGTATTGAAAGTGAAAGTGACGTGACATTCAGCCAAGTATGGTGACCCATACTCAGAATTTGTGCTCTGCATTTAACCCATCCGAAATGCACACACACAGAGCAGTGAGCACACACACACACTGTGAACACACACCCGGAGCAGTGGGCAGCCATTTATGCTGCGGCGCCCGGGGAGCAGTTGGGGGTTCGATGCCTTGCTCAAGGGCACCTAAGTCGTGGTATTGAAGGTGGAGAGAGCACTGTACATGCACTCCCCCCACCCACAATTCCTGCCGGCCTTGAGACTCGAACTCACAACCTTTCGATTGGGAGTCCGACTCTCTAACCAATAGGCCACGACTTCCCCACAAATTTCAGAAATTTTGTGAAAAAAATACATTTATATATTTATTCATAATTGCTCTTTTATTACAATTAATAAACATTCATAGATGTAACGTTATTATAAAAATGGTCTGATATAAACTTGTATTCAAAACAATTGTAAGGGTTCCTAGTTTAGTTTAGAAACAATAGTCTACGCTAAAATGTAATTTATTCCTGCGATTTCAATTTTTAGCATCATTACTCCAATCACATGGTCCTCACGGGTGTGTTATTCCACTAACGTGGGACTAATGGTTTGTCAGAGTACTTGTTTCAGTGATGGAGTTTAGTGAAATGTGAATTCAAAGTCATGATTTGAAGGTAAACCCCTTTGAGTTATAAGAACATACCCAAACCCTGAAATAACACTTCCAACAAAAAACCATAGATCTGAGTCAGAAATTAACTTTTCCCATAAAGTGCACTTCATTTTCATCAGTTGTTTTTTGTTGTTTACCTTTTTTTTACCATCTTTAATGTTACATTCTTACATCAAAAACATTAGAATAATATGAAAATGGGCTGTTACTAATTAAATCAGTATTCAGAGATATGGAACCTGCGTCTGAAGATGCTTTTATATATGTATTTACAGTTTAATGCCGATCAGACGGATGTAGGTGCATTTAAATAGCAATTGCAAATGTATAAAGAAATAAGATTAATGTTTTATACAACATGAATATATTTATATAAATTAATATTTTAATATAGAAATATGAACAGAATTATTTTTTTTTAAATGAAATGAAAATGAAACTTGAATCATGAAAGTAATATCACCACTAGGTGGCGGTATTTCATTATGTTAATAACGGAGCCTTTCATTCAATCTTTTCATTCAAAATGCTCGATTCATTAATTCAGGAATAAAATCAAGTGGCTGTCTATAATAATTGGTCAGTGAAATGTTTTTTTATCCAAAGAGACTTACAGTGTATTCAGGCTAACCTTTTTACCTAACATAATATATAAGTATATAAAGTATTTAAAGTATATTATATATTATTATGTAAAGTATAATATTGTACACTATAATATAATATTGTATTATGGTTATTATATAAAATTTTCTGTATGGTACGCAGTATTAGGTTAACGTCAATAAACAATCGTGTACTACAATTAAGAGCCATTCTATAATGTGACATTTCAGCACTTTACAAGCGGACAGCGACTCGTAAGCAGCACTTAAAGCACAGCTACGTGTGACTGCTTTACATGCAATGTTGGGAAACGCACGTGAAACAATATCAAACGATCGTAAAATTACTCGTAGAAAACGTTCTTAAGTGCTGAGATCAAATGATTCGCGAAACCACTCCAAACTGACTCAAATGATTCGCGAACCCCGAACTGACTCAAATGATTCGCGATCCCCGAACTGACTAAAATGATTCGCTATCCCCAAACTGACTAAAATGATTCGCGATCCCCGAACTGACTAAAATGATTCGCGAACCCCGAACTGACTCAAATGATTCGCGATCCCCAAACTGACTCAAATGATTCGCGATCCCCGAACTGACTAAAATGATTCGCGATCCCCAAACTGACTAAAATTATTTGCGAACCCCGAAGTGACTAAAATGATTCCCCACCATATTCTGTATCTAACTCTCTCTCTCTCGGTTCATTGTAGATAGGTTGCTTTTTATTGAAAACATTAACCAATGGCAATTCAACAGAACTGCAGCTGCTTGCCAATCGATTCTGATTGTAAAGTACCTTACCATTGATATAAAAGTGTATTACATAATTTTTATAAGTCGTTAAACCCATGTCAAGAAGCGGCACAAGTGGCACAACGGGTTATGGAGGGTGGATGATTAGCGAGGGATCCCCGGTTCGTCTAACCGTCAAAACATATTGTGTGAACGTATTACTGACCATTTGATAATTTAATTTATAGTCTATATTTTACTGATAACTTAAACTAAATGTTACTGTAATAATTTGAGGAATGTTTCATTTGTATAGAACATGTTGTCTTTCTTAACGCTGTAATGCACCTTCGCGTGAAGTGGAGAATCGATTCCTGAGCAATCGATGCCAACTAATTCAGCACCTTCACTCGGGACAGCGCTCTTGTAACGTCGGACGTAAGAGGCAGTGTGTTAAGAAGCTTCCTTAGGGACACTTCGGGGAACACAGGAACATAAACAACTTTGTTAAGATATATCTTTCGAAGTCTTCTTAGCGCGCTAAGAGTGAGCGTTATCGGGGAACCGGGCCCAGACCAACCTTACGAAAGTGTGACTTACAGAAGATATACATAGCATACGAACGTGTCAGGAATCGTGCCATAACGTTAAGAGAGAGATTAAGGAATAGGTTAAGAACTACTTAGCACGTTTTGGGGAACCGGGCCCTGGGGTGCGTCTCCCGTACAACGACGTAGCTTCCAGATTAACCACCATAGTACGATGCATCTTTATGAAAACGAACGACCTAGTCATGACTGTTTCCCGAAACCATGGTACCTGTGTCGCAGATCCATAGTTCAAACTACGTTGGTTTGAGCCGTCGTTCTTCTTCTTCTTCAATCTAATGGCTGACTGGAGACATGAGCACATACCGCCACCTACAGTAATTTGGTTTTATTTTCTCTTTTCTTCGACTCGAATTACGCTTTTGAAATGACGTTACGTAGGAGTCGAGTAATAATGAATCATTCATTTGTTCTGCAATACATTATACACACACTGAGTTAAAAATATGCTCTTTTCCGATCCCAATGTCAATAATTTCACAATTTCAGATAAATAATATTTCTTATGTAATATTGATAGCCTACTTAACCACAACTGAAAAAAACTGTGATGAACTGTTGTGGATTGCTTATTTTGCTCAATCTTTCCTGTTTATGTCTCCTTGCCATTCTGACGTTTTAATGAAAATGACACGAAAAACCCCAATTTTCAATGCTTGAAATTGCAGTTATTTTTGAGAAGGTGGTGGAAAATAGTAAATTCCAGCTATTTTCAAAGCTGAAAAATAGCATTACAAATGCTGACAAAAATAAAATCTGGGCAGAAATCACTCAAAAAATAAACGATGCTAGCTATGGATATGGACTAAGCCCAGACAAAGTCAGGAATAAGTGGAACGACTTTGCAAGTGTGACAAAACAGAGGGCTGTGGCACGTAAGAGGGAAGCAAACAAGACTGATGGGGTATTAATTCAGTTCCTCCTGTCCCTACAGAGGAAGAGACAGTTTTGGCCATCCTGGGGCCTGTTGCAATGGAAGGATCCTTGGAGATATGGATACATGTGCATCAACCAGGCCTCCAATATCAGGGCCTCTCCAGTCTGGCCCTTCAACATCAGGCTTCACATCTTCAGAGGGCAATAGAAAGAAACAATGCTTTAAATTCAGTTGTTAGCTACACTGCATTATTATGCTGTTGGAAATGTATGGAGGTGGTGGGTGATGGCCTGATGGGTGGGTGATGGAAGCACACATGACTGTTTTGTCTAGGCCACTTCTGCGGTTTGCAGGTGGCTGAAGAGGGTGCATGGCTTTGGTGATAACTGGCTGCTGGAGACATGTCCTCTTCGCCCATACGTCCTGACACCTGTGTAGCATCCAGCCACTACTGCAGTTCAAACCATTTGTTTAAGCTGACATAATTTATGCTAAATATTTGGTTTCTTTGCCGATATGTATTAAATGAACACTTAAAAAAATAAAAAAAAACTTTTGCAAACAGTGTATACCATCTCTCTCTCCCTCTCTCTCTCTCTCTCTCTCTCTCTCTCTCTCTCTCTCTCTCTCTATATATATATATATATATATATATATATATATGTATTCACACACAAACACATTTGTAGAGAGTATTCTATATTCTAATTCTGTAAAAACAACAAAATCACTCACTTATTTAAACATTTTTTTGCTACTTTAGGTACATTCATTTAAAATTAAAAATTAATTTACTATAACAATACTGTAATCTGAGTGTTAACATTTTATATAAGTGAAAACCTCTAACACACTGTTTTACCAATATTGTTATATGAGACATATGTATTTTGGTATGTTTTAAAATTAAAATTAAACAAAGATAACCCACTTGACAAACTCACCGTTTCTTTGCACAAACGAAACAATGGCTGCGTTCTAATCGGCAAGATTAATGCTTTCAGAGGGCACTTCTAAGTGAGAATAATCGCGAGGGCCACGCTTCTATATAGTTTCAAACTGAATTTGTAATAATAATAAAAAGGTGATTTATGTGATAAACTTAAACCACAACTTTAAGTCTTTTAAATCACTCAAAGTGGATGGTGAAATCTTCTAAAGGAATAGGGCACAGGGTCGATAACTCTGAATTAAACACAGCCCAGGTGCTGCAAAATCAATGACGTCGACACAGCAAACTAACGACCACAGGTGGAGAGCTGTCGTTCCAACGACACAAGTTTGCGATGCAGTTTGCGAATGTTCGTTTGAACTATGGTTTCGGGAAACACCCAATCGTTGAACTATGTTGGTAACGAAGGAACTTGTGACTAAAGTTGGCTAACGATGCTTTTGGGAAACACACCCCAGGTTGGTGTGATAGCATCATGTCAAGGAGACAGTGTGTTTTTAATTGTAAAGGCAAGTTTGTTTTATTTTCACTGCCAAAGAATGAAGATCAGAAGAACCAATGGCTAAAATTCATTTTTAGCACAATAACAAAGCAGTACAACAAATCCCTTTTGTTGTGTTCACAACATTTCACTGATGACTGCTTTTCTAATCTCAGTGAGTACAAGGCGGGATTTTCAAAGCATTTGGCCATAAAAGAGGGTTCATTACCAACTATATTTAGACCAACAAGCATCTCCGAATCACAACGCGAAGTATGATTATGAAGTTATGTGTTTGTTTTCTCCCGAGTGTCTTATCAGTATGTGTGCTGTCTGCAGCCTTTGTCTGTGCTGATCTTCATTTACAAACACGTCATTAAAATGAAGTGTAACAAGTGCTGCTAACAGATATTCTTTGATAAAGTAATCCATATGAAAACAACGCGATGTCCGTTTTTCACGTCTCCCTTCATTATATCTAATGTGACCACGCACCCGCGCTGAACGCGCTATTCAGATTCAAACTGAAGCGCGCAGCTTGAATACACCCACACAGAAGAAAAAGCAGCGAGACTGTTCAAGTTTTTTTATTTTACTGTTTGCTTTGCGATGAGAGGAATAACACATAACTCACCCCAAAAAGATGCTAACGCATTGTTTACCATGAAGATGTGTGCGGAACAACCAATCAAAACTGACTATGTTAGTTGACCAATCAGAACACAGTATGCTACCGAAAGGTGGGGTTTAAGGAAACTGAATCTTTTGAACAGCTTCGCGTGAACCGTTTGGGGATCGCTGAGAATTGAGGTAATTTTAAAATGATATTTTGACAAAATTACAATGTTTTTTAACCTTGGATGGATTTAAACCTATTGTACAGGACTTATAAACAGTGATAGGAAGCTTAGAATTTTCATCTTACTGGCTCTTTAAAAAAAAAAAGAACCATTGCACATTTTACAGCAAATAAAGTTTGAATATGTGTTTTTGTCACCAGCAATACAGTATGTTGCTCAGTTTTGTTACAGTAGGTTAAGTTCCGATAAAAAAAAAAAAGTTTTTGTGAGTTTCTTCTGTTGTCCTGTGGAAAAAAATTAATTAATTAATTAATCAAAAAGTATCGTGCTGTCGCACGAAAGATGCACCCAATTGAAATGCATTAGTTAAAAAAACGTGCTGCAAACACGAAAATAACGAAATAAACGTGTCCCTGCCACAAATCAATAGATTAAATTACGTGACAAAATCACGAACTGCCGTGAGACTGGGACACACTAATTGAACGTGAAAAACAAATCGTACGATATAGTACGATTTAACCAATACATTAAATCGTGCAAATTAGTACGAATTCATCTTGATGGGCTTTTATTAAATGCAATGAACAAATCGTACGAATTCATACGACCCAGCTCGTACGATATCGTACGATTTAGCCACTTGGTTAATTCGTACGAATTAGTACGAATCCGCCGTGAGATAGGGTTGGTCTTTTACATAGTTCAGCATTTATCACAGTAATGTGCTCCTGAAAACTTAATTGATCTTCTCCGATATTTTCCAGGTTTAATATAATCTGAAAAAAGTAGTAAATAACAAAATTCCTATTGTATATCTACAATCTCCTAGCATTACTGGTCAATAACCAAGCAATTTTAAGACATTTTAATGAAGAAGGATAAAACGGACAAACCTCCTGGGACTTGGTGGAAACCAGATTATCAGTACACAGGAGTACTGGAAAATTTGCAGTCTTGCATCTTTTTGTTTGCTGAAATTAGCAAAAGACAGTTCATATAAGGAAAAATATTTAGAAGGAACATAGCACAAATAACTGAAAATCAATTATCAGTAGAATTAAAGCATTCATTCACCCCCAAACAAATAAAAATAAAATTCTGTCACTATTTACTTGTTTACTTTGTTGTGCCAAACCCACATGACTTTTATTGATGGATGTCAAGAATAATAAAAAACTTTATTTGGCCGTATGACTCATACTGCAGATTGTATGGCTGTTCTGTTCTGTAGGGCTGTTCTTCATTTGAGTGTGCTGTCAAAAACTATCTTCGAGCACTATCAGATAAAAACTAAGCTTAGGATCAGAAAACACAAAATTTAACAGTTTGCAACAAGCACAACAAAACTTACCGATGTAAGGCAACTTGTGACACGGTCGGTTCAGGCTCTTTCATGTTTTAGTGTAAATCCGCTGTAGAAACATTGACAACTTAATTACTAATGGGTTTAAAGCTTATAAAAAGTAAATTACTTTAAGAAATATTATTTCTCTGACTTACCACAACAATATTTCTGTCAGACCATCAGTTTAAATCAGCAGACGGGGATCAATCTCTTCTTGACCGCTGGAATTCAAAAACGTGCACTGCACTCGGAGCGGGTCCGCGAATCATTAGAATCAGTTTGGGAGTTCGTAGCGGTTTCGCAAATCATTTGAGTCAGTGCGGGAGTTCGTAGCGGGATCGAGAATCATTTGAATCAGTTCGGGAGTTCGTAGCGGTTTCGCGAATCATTTGAATCAGTTCGGGAGTTCGTAGCGGTTTCGCGAATCATTTGAGTCAGTGCGGGAGTTCATAGCGGGATTGCGAATCATTTGAATCAGTTCGGGAGTTCGTAGCGGTTTCGCGAATCATTTGAGTCAGTTTGGGAGTTCGGATCGTGAATCATTTGAGTCAGTGCGGGAGTAGCGGGATTGCGAATCATTTGAGTCAGTTTGGGAGCTCGGATCGTGAATCATTTGAGTCAGTGCGGGAGTTCATAGCGGGATTGCGAATCATTTGAGTCAGTTTGGGGTTCGGGAATCATAGCTGTATATGGATAGGCATTTTTAACTAATTTAGTAGCTAGTTCTAATTAGGCCTACGTTTTCCACGCGTGTGTAGGTGTGATATGTGAACGCGCATTTTTGTTTTAATGATGTACCTTTTAACATTATCAAGTGTATTCAAAAACTAAACAGATCGTGCCTAAAAATTGCACGCATCTAGGCTAATGTAAAGTTACATGATGAACTCATACTAGTGCGTGTGGCAGCGTGTGCATTTTGAGTGCGTTCTTTCACTGCATTATTCGGTGTATTCAAATGCATTTATGAATGCATGTGAATTATCACAAAATTCAAGATAAGGGGGTTAGAAAATGTATATATTTATATCATTTTATGTAGTTCATTAATATCACACGAAGAGTGTCATTTCAGTTTTTCTCCAAAAATCAGTTACTACAAACAATAATTTAATTACAAATACAAAATGTTGCAGAATAATGTAATATATGAATGAATAATAGCCTAAAGAACCTTTGTGCCAAAAGGGTTCTTTCTTGTCATTATAGAAACTTTTTTAGCATAAAAAGGTTCTTTGGAAATGAGTAAAGAACCCTGGTTCTGTATAGAACCCCAATTAACCCTTTTTTTTCTAAGAGTGTTGAGATGGAGGCGGCAAAGAAAACTGGGGAGTAACGGCGCTGTTTTCTAATGTATAGCAGATAATGTAATAAGGCTCCAGCATGATCACTTGCATTGCACATGAACTGGAGGGCGACGAAACTCTGCTTGCGCCTCACAGATTTGAGAAATATAGGCTATACATTACAGAAAGCTTGAAATATCTACTTTTAAACGAAAATATTATAAAATAAATAGGCTACTCTGATTATGTAATCCATATGAAATGTGCATTTCTCTCTGGTGGCGAGTCCACATGGTCAACTTCATCTCAGCAGCGACACAGAAAACACCAGTTTATTACTAAACAACTAAATGTCTCCTTGCTAATTTAGACACATTCATAATCATTACTTTAACTGGTTCTTTGTGGCAAGCCTTATGTGTGCGGTCATAACGCTTGTTATCCTGTAGGCTATAGCCTAATTAAATTAATATAAAGGGGCGATTTGTCCACGACTGGCTTAAATGAAATATCCTATATCACCTCACTGTTGCAAATGTCCATCTTTAAAGTATGAACATAATTTATCCACACATCCACCCACAAACAAACTTTAGTCAAAAATCGTCAGACACAATGAATAACACATCTTGATGCATAGAAAGAAAAGCTACAGGAAAGTGATCCTCTGGGTTTGCAGAGAGATGCGGTCACCAAGTCACTGAGATGTAACTTTTGGCCAGACTTTGACTTTCTGTAACACAGAGTTTAAACAGAATGTTTTTGTTTGTTTGTTGTTATGCTGGGATTCCCCCGGTGGAGCGTTCTGTTGCGATGCTACTGTGTCCACAGAGTGCCTCCGCTTGGCGTGGTGGTCCCAAGCTGCCCTCCAAGGCCTGTAAGTTCTCATCCACGCTTGTGGCCAAGGCTTACAGAGCTGCGGGCCAGGCCGCTTCTGCCCTGCATGCCATGGCCTCACTTCAGGTCTATCAGGCCAAGCTGCTCCGGCAGCTGCACGAGGGCGGTGCTGACCCAGGGGTTTTGCAGGAGGCGCGGACTGCTACCGACCTCGCTCTCCGGGCGACGAAGGTCACTGCGCGCTCCTTGGGTCAGGTGATGTTTACAGTTTAACGCAGAATAACACGTAATTTGCCAAATTTTGAATGAATGAATTAAAAATAGGTCATTGCACTTACATCAAACCACGATATGGACTAATATCAGGAAATATTAAGCCGGAACAGTCTGTTTAAATATGAATCCTGCATGTTCTGCATGTCTCTGTTAATGAAAGGAGCAGAAGCGCGTCTTCCTTTATTAACACACTGAAGCTGAAGGTACGTCAACCCGTCAAAATAAAAGTCCTGTTTTAGACAAGTATTTGCCAGAGATGATTTACTATTGTTCAGCAGAATGTACATAGCCTACTACTAAAAAAACATTATTTAAAAAAAAAAAAGTTTTTAAAGGTTTAATCACACACTTTCTTCAATGTTTTATTTTTAATAGTAAATCCCCTTTGTTTAACAAAAAGTTAAGTTTGCTTAATTTTCAATAATTAAAAGATAAATTAATGTTTGGTGTTTAATGTGCATCTCAGAAAATGCTTTATTTAAAAACCCACCTGAATGGCACTTAAATGCGCTTAATTCATCTGTCAACTTTATTGTCATTGTTCAAAGTACAAGTACAGACAGAGAAACAATGATTAATAATTAAATGTTAATTTTTGATGTATGCATTGCATTCTATGCATTTAAAAAATAAAAAAAAAAATTTTCTAAAAAAGGAAACTTAGTTGTTCATTTAACGCACCCCTGAGCTGGTAATAGTGACCTCTTTCAATATGCTAACAGTGAAATGGTAAAACATACTTCACAGGTAATTTCAGAATTTTGTTTCAATTATTTCCCAGCTACACCATCAACTTCATCCTCAACATCAACAGATGCATCACTTCTCAGTGCTGATGTTTCCTCTAAGTAGCACAAGGTACCACAAGCTCTATAATTATAGCTGATATCCTGCACAGCCCAGAGTTTAAACTGATAAGTGTGTGCTGTCATATTATTAGAAGAAAAAAAAAACAGTGCAAATCACTATTGAATTCCCACCAAACTATTTTTTCAAGCAGTATTTGCACAGTAAACCTTTTTTTATTTATATAAAGTGTGGGTGAACTTAAACTGTATGGCTATGCTGTGGTTCCTGTAGGCTTTGCGTGCGTGCGGGGGGTCGGGGGCCTCTATGTCCATTTTGCTTGGGGCCCCCAAATTCCTTCAAACGGCCCTGGACATGAGGGAGTCTGATCGGGCTCAGCTCCTCAACTCCCCGGTCTCCCAGGATGGCCTCTTCGGCGACGCGGTAGAGAGCTTTGCCCAGCAGTTCTCTGCCGCCCAGAAGCAGTCTGAGGCCATCAGACACATCTTGCCCCTGCGGCCCACTGCTGCTTCCACCCCGCCGCCGGTGCAACCTCAGCCTGCTCATCGCCGGGGGCGCCCCCTGCGGCCTCCTCCACTCCCGCTCGGCCACAGCAGCAGCCTTCACCCCGGCCGCAGTGAGGAGTTGGCCGCAGAAGGGCGGCGCAACCCGTCTCTGCCCCTAAACCTGCCAAATGCCAGGCCAAGCGGCGTTCCTGAGACGGGCGACCCGGAATTGGAGACGTCAGCTCATCAGGAGATGGTAGCAGGACCACTCCTTCCCCCGGAGGAGGGCCGGGGGAGAATCCTTTGTTCTCGTTTTCTTTTTGTTCCGCCACTGGCCTGCGGCCGGTGATACCCAAACCTTCACTAAAAGAGCTGTTTCCTCTACCTCCGGGTCCCAAGAGGCCACGAATGACAGCTGGCGACGTGCTTCCTCGCCGCTCTCGTTCCCCTCTCCCCTTGCCAGTTTCAATGCAAAGATGGCTAAAGAACACTTCGCATTCTCATGCCCTCTTTGCCACTTGGAGTCAGACGAGTGCCTGCACTCCGCCCCCGCTAAGGGACGCTATGCCTCCAATGCCGGGGCTGTCTGCTCCACCACGCTGCCCCACTGTGGGTACGCCTGTAGTCCCCTGGACCCTGGTTCGGTTCCTGGGAGCCTGGCTAGAGCTCCCCAGGCCTTCCCGCTGGCTCATCTGGACGCTCAGGCTTGGCTACGCGATTCAGTTCGCCCGGCGTCCCCTCAGGTTTCGGGGTGTCCACGCGACGATGGTGGGCAAAGATGCCCCTGTCATGCGCGCGGAGGTCGCGACCCTGCTGGCAAAGGGAGCGATAGAGCCGGTCCCTCCAGCCGACATGAAGTCTGGCTTTTACAGCCCTTACTTCATAGTACCCATAAAGACAGGTGGGTTACGGCCAATCCTGGACTTGCGTGCCTTGAACCGAGCTCTGCACAGACTCCCGTTCAAGATGCTAAGGCCCAAGCGCATTTTCGAATGCATTCGTCCGATGGATTGGTTTGCAGCGATCGACCTGAAGGACACGTACTTTCATGTCTCCATTCTTCCTCGACACAGACCGTTTTTTCGGTTTGCTTTCGAGGGGCAGGCATATCAGTACAAGGTTCTCCCATTCGGGTTGGCCCTGTCTCCCCGCGTCTTTACAAAGGTCGCGGAGGGAGCCCTGGCTCCTCTCAGGGAACAAGGTGTCCGTATCCTCAACTACCTCGATGACTGGCTGATCCTAGCTCACTCTCGAGAGCGGTTGTGCGAGCACAGGGATCTGGTGCTCAGACACCTCGCCCGACTGGGTATTCAGGTGAACTGGAAAAAGAGCAAACTCTCCCCTGTGCAGAGGATCTCTTTTCTCGGTATGGAAATAGACTCGGTCGCAATGTTCGCGCAGCTTACGAACGAGCGCGCACAGTCACTGCTGAATTGCCTGAGACAATTCGAGGGCAAGAGAGCGGTTCCACTGAAACTGTTTCAGAGGCTCCTGGGGCATATGGTGTCCACGGTGGCAGTCATACCGCTCGGGCTACTCCATATGAGACCGCTTCAGCACTGGCTCCACGACCGGGTCCCGAGATGGGCATGGCAACAGGGCACGCTCTGAGTGACCATCACTTCGGCCTGCCGCTTATACTTCACCCCGTGGTTGGACCCCTCGTTTCTACGGGCCGGCGTGTCCCTAGAACCGGTGTCCAGGCATGTTGTTGTATCAACAGATGCCTCTGCCACAGGCTGGGGTGCCATGTGCAACGGGCATGCTGCGTCAGGCTCCTAGACAGGACCCAGACTCCGGTGGCATGTAAATTGCCTCGAGTTGTTAGCAGTACGTCTTGCTCTGCACCGCTTCAGGGCCCTGCTGAAGGACAAGCACGTTCTGGTCCGTACGGACAACACTGCGACCGTAGCGTACATCAACCGTCAGGGTGGTCTATGCTCCCGCTGCATGTCGCAACTCGCTCACCGTCTCCTCCTGTGGAGTCACAAGCATCTGAGGTTGCTTCGTGCCATTCACATTCCGGGCAGGTTCAATCGTGCAGCCAACGAGCTCTCACGGCAGCAGTCTCGCCCCGGGGAATGGAGACTCCACCCCCAGTCAGTTTAGCTGTTTGGGAACACTTCGGAGACGCTCAGGTAGACCTGTTTGCCTCTCCAGAAAATTCCCACTGCCAGTTGTTTTACTCCCTGACCGAGGGCACCCTCGGCACGGACGCCCTGGCACACAGCTGGCCGCTGGGCCTGCGCAAGTATGCGTTTTCCCCATTGAGCCTTCTTGCACAGGCGTTGTGCAAGATCAGGGAGGACGAGGAGCAGGTCCTCATGGTTGCGCCTTTTTGGCCCGGCCGGACCTGGTTCCCCGAACTTGTACTCCTCATGACAGCTCCTCCCTGGCCAATTCCTCTGAGGAAGGACCTTCTTTCTCAGAGACGGGGCACCCTCTGGCACCCACGTCCCGATCTGTGGAACCTACATGTGTGGGTTCTAGACGGGTCACGGAAGGTTTAGGTACCTTGCCACCACAGGTGGTAGCTATCATCACTTCAGCTAGAGCCATGTCCACCAGACATGCCTATGCTTTGAAGTGGAACCTCTTCATCACTTGGTGTTCTTCACGGCGTGAGGACCCCTGGAAATGGAAATGGGTCAGTGATTTCCTTTCTTCAGGAGGGGTTGGAAAGAAGGCTATCTCCTTCCACCCTAAAGGTCTACGTGGCTGCCATTTCGGCTCACCATGACACTGTTGAAGGTAAGTCTCATGGGAGGCACGATCTGATCATCAGGTTCCTGAGAGGAGCAAGGAGGCTCAATCCGCCTCGCCCTCAGCAAGTCCCCTCTTGGGACCTCGCAGTGGTTCTATCAGCACTGCAGAGAGCTCCCTTCGAACCCTTGCTCTCAGTAGAGCTAAAGTTTTTATCTTTGAAAACTGTGCTCCTGACGGCTTTGGCTTCGGTGAAGAGGGTCGGGGACCTGCAGGCATTTTCAGTTGACGAAGCGTGCCTGGAATTTGGGCCAGCTAACTCTCACGTTATCTTGAGACCCTGGCCTGGGTACGTGCCCAAAGTTCCCACCACTCCTTTTAGGGATCAGGTGGTGAACTTGCAAGCGCTGCCCCTGAAGGAGGCAGACCCAGCCCTGGCGCTGCTCTGTCCAGTACGTGCGCTCCGCACCTACGTGGACAGAACTCGGTGCCTTAGGACCTCAGACCAGCTCTTTGTCTGTTACGGAGGCCAGCAGAAGGGAAAGGCTGTCTCCAAGCAGAGGTTATCCCACTGGATAGTGGATGCTATTGTCCTGGCTTATCAGGCTCGAGACCTGCCATGCCCCCTAGGGGTGAGAGCTCACTCAACTAGGAGCGTAGCTTCCTCCTGGGCGCTGGCGCATGGCGCCTCACTAGCAGACATCTGTAGAGCTGCGGGCTGGGCGACACCTAACACATTCGCAAGATTTTATAATTTCTGTGTAGAGCCCGTGTCCTCCCGGGTACTCGCCCCTTCGGGCCAGTAAGGACCTGCTCGGTGTCAATCCGCTTGCTGCGCCATTCCACTCCGCCGACTGGATGCGTGCGCTATTCCCCTCAGGTGAGTTCCTCAGTCAGAACCCTGGGTTCCTCCAGCACTGTTGATGTCCAACACTTGCGTACATAACCCTTGGTCAGCCATGTGTGGAACTAGGTGCCTCCATGTGTCGTGATTCCCCTTTCTGGGTAATTTCACGTGTGTATGTCCACAGTAAGTCTCTCCGCAGCATGTGTCTTTCCCTTGGCAAGCCCCTTGCCAGCTCTGTCGTTGAAACTTCCACCCTGCGGGCTGGGTACCTCAGAATTCTTATGTATCACCACCTTGGTAGATACCTACTTTCTGTAAGTCCTCCCACGGGCAGGCAGCCTGCTAGCATATGTCCAGCTGGAATATGCTACCCAGTGTATTCAGTGCGAGCTATGGGCCCTCACTCGTGCTGGCCTCACGACAGGGTGCTATTACTCACACGGGTCGCTGGAAGACAGCCATGTGGCGTTTTGTAAGGGACCCCATTCGTAACGTCGAACGTGACCGACTGTAAGGGAACGTCTTGGTTACGTATGTACGACGTTACGTCCCCTTGCAACATTGCTGTTCCGCTGAACGGCTGGGTCACTGGCTCGGCTCCTCGGCGAAGACTTGAATGCGAGTTGCTCGCGTGGCACCTTATATACCCGCTCTGCGGGGCGGAGCTCGCGATGCAAATTTCGCAGACCAAGGTACTTTGTGTACCATTGGCTCGTTTTGTACCACTGTGATTGGGCTCTCGGGCGAGATCCCATTCGTAACGTCTCCGTTCCCTCCTTCAGGGAACGAGGATTACATACGTAACCAAGACGTTATCCTCATATATCCATTGTTATGAGCATTAAATGTAAAAAAGAATTTGGTAATTAAACCAAATGTTTCAATTGCATTACATTATTTGGATTAAAGTTACACGTAAAAATAAAAAATAGATAACATTTTAAAAATATAAAGGTTCTGAAACAATGAGCAGCTTTGTTACAGTCAAGCATGATCAGTTAGGAGTTTTAACTAAGACTCATTCTTATGGAACACTGTATTAAATATATTAAAAAAATCAATTTATGAAAAGATCAACATTTTTTATTTAAAAAGATAATTTATGATGTTTTCTTTTTAATTATTTTATGAGTATTTTATGTTGCACACTTTATTGGCATATTAAAAATTATTTTAACATTGGCAAAGGATAAGTCCTAATTATTTTCAAATGTACATGTGGTAAATAAAAGCTATAGAATAATACGAAATATATGTTTATGACCTTTGTTTGTGATGTTATGTGATATTTATTGTGATTTCTCTCACTCCTTATAACAGAAAAATCACAGCCATCTCAGTTCTACAGACATTATCAGAGTTTTGATTTTTTTGGCAATTTCACTTTTTCTGGTAGAAAAATTTCAGTAATATTTATGAAAAGTTGAACAAAAAATAATTTACTGAACAAGCAGTAGTTAACATTAAAAATGATAAAATCATTTTGATTAAAAAATCTGAAAAGCACATAATGTTTCCAGATTTTTTATTATAAAATTCATTATTTTAATCTTGCATTTGATAACTGAGTAAATTCATTTATTATAACTGACAGGTGTGATGATCAGTGGGCTTGAGTTTTTTTTTATTTTTTTTATTTAACCTTTATTTAACCAGGAAAGTCCCATTGAGGTTAAAAACCTCTTTTTCAAGGGAGTCCTGGCCAAGAGGCAGCAAAAACACAGTCAATTACATTTATAAAAGTTATACAATACAAATAATTAAAAACATTTGCAATTTAAACAGGTCATTTCAGGTTCTCTCAATCTGGACTTAAAAGCATTTAAGGAAATGAGTTCAGATAATTTCAAGTCTTTTTGCAAAAAGTTCCATGCAGAAGGAGCTGAGTAGACAAAAGCCCTTTTTCCCAGTTCTGTACGGGCAAATGGAACAAAGAGCAGCAAGTGATCATTTGATCGCAATGAATAAGAATCAACACTTCTCCATGTGATTAAACTACAGATGTAGGATGGCAAAAGACCAAGCATGGCCTTATAGATAAAAGTATGCCAGTGCCCTGATCTCCTGTTGGACAACGATGGCCATCCCACTCTGGAATATAATTCACAATGATGGGTCAAGTTTTTACAATTCGTAATAAATCTCAGAGACGCATGATAAACAGTGTCAATCTTATACAGACATTGTGCTGAAGCGGTCCTATACACCATGTCTCCATAATCTAAAACAGATAAAAATGTTGCAGTGACTAGCTGCTTTTTTGCTTTAAAAGAAAAACAAAATTTATTTCGAAAGAAAAAGGACAGTTTAAAAGCCTTTTTACCTCTATCATTATTGCCTGGGCTAAAATATGGATAAAGATTTTCAGTGAAAGACTGAGCAGTGAAAGAGTAGATATGAGAGCTGGACTCCACATCATAAAAGGAGACCAGACCCTCCTCATAATCCACAAACACACCGATCCGTTGCGGCTTCACTCTCAGAGACAGAGAGACACGAGGATCATCACAGGCTTCATATTCATCTCCATTCAACAGAAACACACTCCAGTATCCATCACTGGGTCTCACTGTGATCGGTCCCTTCCTGTTAATGGATTCTCTGGCCACTCCTAAAACCCATTCAGTCTTTCCCTTCACCTGCACCTCAAAATAAAATCTCCCTGAGGAGAATCCCTCCTTTCCCAAGACATTTAGATATCTATCAAATCTCTCTGGTTTGTCTGGGAGTTTCTGTCTAATGTCCACATCTCTCACTTGTTTTCCATCATCAGACAGAATGAGTTTAGGATGAGCTGTATCAGGATCCAGAGTCACATCCACTGAGAAAACAGAGAATACAGATATTCTGTGATGCTATTGTTTTTAGTTAACCCAGTGTTTAATCAGATTGTAGTGCAGTAATGAAGCAGTGAGTGTATGAATGTAAACTAGTGTAGTGCAGACAGCACACTGTACCTGCATACTGCTGCATCCACTTCAGCTCTGTAGAGACACATGACAAGAAAACAATCCGATCTGAAGCTTATATTTAAAGAATAGAGTACACTATCATGTTTATATCTGATCAGTGTGTATTGATGTACCAGTTAGTGTGAGTTTCTCATCTATAGTGTCCTTCAGTTGAGTCAGATCTCTCCTCAGAGTCTCCAGACTCTCGTGAGTCTTCATACTGATCTCAGGCCAGTTCCTGGTGTTTCTAGAGCTGCACAGGGATGAGTGAATCTACAGCAGGAGAGAGGAGAAATCCTTCAGCATGTCATATCCTGCATTATGATTGATCAGAGAGATCATGTTGACTGACCTGTAGGAGGTGGAGGCGATCTTCAGTGTGTGAGAGCTGCTCCAGCTCAGTGTTTCTCATCTTTAGCTCAGTGATCTCCTGCTCCAGCTCTTCAATCAGCTCTTGCTCCTGTTTCTCTGCTGCTTTCTGCTGCTCCTCCATCATCTCCAGCAGTTCAGTCTGATGTCTCTCAATGGAGCGGATGAGATCAGTGAAGAGCTCCACACGGACTGCTTTCTCCCTCTCTGTGTTTCTCTGCTCAACCAAATTATTAGCAGTGTTTGCTAACAGAAGAATCTGTGTAACTATTGCTCACACATTTTTGTTCACATACATAGGCTACATGTGTTTTCAGAATCCCTCAAATGAAATATTAAACTTCACTCTGCACCCTGGACGATAGCAGAACAAGCCCTTTACATTTATTATTTATTGAAAAAGTAACTTGATCTTACTGAAATCCTCTTCTTCTTCTGAGACTAAATTTTAAAATGTATCTCCTCCTAGAGCTTTCAAGCTAAAACCGGCAAACTCGGGTCAGAGCTTCAGACTGGTCTTATGAATGGTTTATGGATTTCATAAACCAGACTATCAAAACTACCTAAAATCCCATAGACTTTCATTGAGGGGATGAACATTTTATACAATAAGACTTAAGGTGTATTTTAGCTGTCTACTGCCATAGCAAAGCTTAAAAACTCTCTACTGAGAATACATGCTAGTCACTTGTTAATCATGTAAATGACATGCTAGTCACTTGTTAGTCATGTTAACATTATGCTAATCACTTTGCTAGTCATGCTAGCAACATGCTATTCACTTGCTTATCATGCTAATTACATTCTAGTCACTTGTTAATCATGCTAATGACATGCTAGTCACTTGCTAGTCATGCTAACAACAAGCTAGCCACTTGTTAGTCATGCTAACAACATGCTAGTCACTTTGCTGATAATGCTAGCCACATGCTAGTCATGCTAGCAGCATGCTAGTTCCTTGCTAAACATGCTAAAAACATCCTAGCCACTTGCTTATCATGCTAACAACATGTTTATAACATGCTAATCACTTGTTAATAATGCTAATGACAAGTTTGTCGTTTGCTAATCATACTAAAAATATGTTAGTCACTTTGCTAATCATGCTAATAACATGCTAGTCACGTATTAAACATGCTAACAACATGCTACATACATCTAAATCACTTGCTAATCATGCTAATGACATGCTAGTCACTTGCTAGTCATGCTAACAACATGCTAGTTGCTTGCTAATCATGCTGGAAATTTGCTAATGACATGCTAGTCACTTTCTTATCATGCTTGAAACATGCTAGTGACATGCTAACAACGCGCTAATCATGCTAATGACATGCTAGTGAAATGATAATAATGCTTGAAACATGTTAATGAAATGATAGTAACTTCATTAACATGTAGTCATTATTTATATAAAGATATTTGTCTATCTGTCTATTTATCTATTTATTTTTTTCATAGGTTTTATTGCCTTCAAAACTTCAAAACTACTTTAAACTGAAAGACCTCAAATTTTAAGTTTCTTAAAACTACTTAAACATTCTGGCTATGCCTTTTCAAAGCCAACAGTCTTTCCACAAACTTAACTATCTAGTTTTATTCTATTATTTTAAACTCACTTTTCTGACTTCTGCTGAGTGTTTGATGTCTTGAATCTTCTTGATTCTGTTCTGGATCATCAGCTGCACGTCTTTCTGTGTCTTCATCAGTTCAGTCTATAGAGAGAACAACACAGACACATTTATCATAACACAGATTAAACTCACAATATTAAATAAAATCTGATTCCTCATGATATCAGTCCTTTAAAAGAATAATAACGTCTACCTTCTTCTCTTGACTCTCCTCTTCTATAGGAACAGTGTTGTGGTTCTTGTGGTCTGTCTCGGTGCAGATTGAACACACACACGTCTGATCATCTCTACAGAACAGATCCAGAGGTCTCTCGTGTTTCTGACATATATAGTCCTCCAGATTACTCACAGGATCCATCAGTTTGTGTTTCTTCAAACCTGCCACTCTCAAATGACGCTCCAGGTGAGTTTCACAGTAAGAGCTCTGACACACCAGACACGACTTCAGCGCTTTCAGCTTTCTTTCCTCACAGAAGTCACACAGAACTTCAGTTGTTTTCTCAGGACTTTTCTTCTTACAGTGACCTACGAGCTCTCGGAGTGTGGTATTAATCTTGAGATCAGGTCTTTGCATGAATGTTTCTTTACAGTATGGACAGCTGCAGGTCTGGCTGTTGTCCCAGCACTTATTCAGACAGATCTTGCAGAAGTTGTGTCCACATGGAGTCGAGACTGGATCAGTGAACACATCCAGACATACAGAGCACTGAATCTCCTCAGACAGTGAACTCATGGAGGATGACAATGCTGGAAAGAGACATTATTTAGGATTAGTGTGAACTCCTTCAATACTGTTTATGAAGAATCCCATGATGCACCTCATGAAGCTGGTTGAATGTAAAGAGTGTTTAGAGACAAAGAGTGCTGAAGAAACTCAAATATAAAGAGATCATGTACAGTCAGCTGGTTATTATTGTAAAATGAACCCAGACAAGCTGATCAGAACCTAAATGTTAAGCTCATTACCACTTACCTAAATAATAAATATATGTACAATAATTATTATTGTTAAGATTAAATTATTTGATCTGCTTTACATTCCTGAACTGTACATGCTCAATATTATAAAAGAAAAGTCAAATTCAAAGGGTTTTTCTGGTTCATGGACTTACATGGAGGATCATGTTCAAAACTCTGTATTCTGGTTTTTCTTGCTGTTAGTGAAGGTTCTGCCATTGTTCTTTCCCTTTTAAAGCCTTTTAAAGAAAAAAAAAGATAGTTTAACTGGTTAAAATGTGAGAACTGATAGTGATGGAAACACAGTCATTCGTTTGAAACAAAGTGAGAGACTCGTAAACTTACTGAGCAATCTGAACTATGACCTGTTGTACAAAGTACAAAGTACAAAGATCAAGTTTAATATTTTCCAACAAACATATGAATCTCCTTATCAAAAATTAGATTCATCTTTTCAAAAAATATATTATATGATCATAAGTTATTGTGTAGTGTAAAAGTGATTTTCAGCTGCAGTGAAGCAGGTTTGTGTTCAGTTTGTCTGCAGGTCATTTACTTCCTGTTTTATCTGTTTGTCTTTATGTCGCGTGACAAAATGACAGAAACACCAAACTTTGTTCAATCTAATGACATACTGTTAATACAATTCTGATATCGTTTCAGTGCATTAAACAACTAAAGTATCTGAGTATTTGACACGCTTAAACCTGCTTCTGTTCAACTCATTCCAGTCCGACATAAACCCTACTAAACCAGACCACTGTCATTAGAAACCTGTTCAAGACAATCTCTCTTATATTTCTATCACTTACCTGTGAGTATCAGATGTGTTCACAAGGGTCTTTGAAGGACTCAATATTCTGTTGTTTAAAGAGTTTGATGGTTTCAGGTGTTCATATTGCTGTTTATCAAGTTAGTTTCTCTTTCTCTGAGTCTCTCACTGAACTACAGTGATGTCAGAGCTCCTCCTGTGTGTTGCGTCTGTTTGTATGTTTCTGTCATCTCACGAAGAAGAGATTTCAGCAGACTTGATTATTTAGTAACATTTGTGAAGAGTTTCCAGGTCAAATGCTGCTCAAGTTACAGATGCTTAAGGATATTGTTTTCTATTCTTATGGTGACACTTATCTGCTTTTAATACGGTGCACATGAAAGTGACAGATGCTCTGGAGAGACAACAGCAAGACAACCCCCAGAAAGGGAGAATGGTTTTGCAGGTGGTGTCCACAGATAATTGCTCTCTCCTTGTCTATCCTGACTGATTTATCTAGTCTTGTGTTTTGTTGAGGTCCTTCTCACTCCTTGTTTCATGAGACAATATCTGTAAGTGGATTTGATGCGTCACACTGAAACTTCAGCTGAAGACGGTTTGATAAAGGCCGAGTGAGACAGAAACAGTAATGCACACATTATAAATAATCAAATAATTTGACCAATTTGACCAACATTTGACCAATCAGCTTCAAGCAAAGTGACAAATCTATGTTTCTCTACATAGTAAAATGTCTGACTTTTAGAGATTATTTATTATAATTATTCTATAATTATTATACAATTAATCCACTATACCAACCAGGGCCCGGTTCCCCAAAACGTTCTTATCGCAAAGTAGTTCTTAACCTATTCCTTAACCTCTCTCTTAGCCTTATGGCACGATTCCCGACACGTTCGTAAGTATATCTTCTGTAACTTACACTTTCGTAAGGTTAGTCTGGACCATTTGTAAGCGCTCTCTTAGCGTTGTTTGAGCTCAAGACGCTACTGTACAGGGCCCGGTTCCCCGATAACGCTCACTCTTAGCGCGCTAAGAAGACCTCGAAAGATATATCTTACCAAAGTTGTTTATGTTCCTAAGTGTGTTCCCCGAAGTGTCCCCTAGGAAGCTTCTTAGCACGCTGCCTCTTACGTCCGACGTTACAAGAGCGCTGTCCAAAGTGAAGGTGCTGAATTAGTTGGCATCAATTGCTCAGGAATTGATTTTCCACTTCACGCGAAGGTGCAATACAGCTTTAAGAAAGACAACACCTTTTATGCAAATGAAACATTCCTCAAATTATTACAGTAACATTTATTTTAACATAGTTTAAGTTATCAATAAAATATAGACTATAAATTAAATTATAGTAAATTAACAACAATATGTTGTGACGGTTAGACGAACCGGGGATCCCTCGCTAATCATCCACCCTCCTTATCCCGTTGTGCCACTTGTGCCGCTTCTTGACATGGGTTTAACGACTTATAAAATTATATAATACATTTTTATATTAATTGTAAGGTACTTTACAATCAGAATTGATTGGCAAGCAGCTGCAGTTACTTCTGTTTAATGCGGTATTGATTGCAATTGGTTTATGTTTTTAATAAAAAGCAACCTATCTACAATGAACACAGAGAGAGAGAGAGTTAGATACAAAATATGCTGGGGAAGCAACGTAAAAAAGGGCACTAAGCCTCTCGTCAGAGGAACTTGAAGTTTTGGTGGACCTTGCCACCAGGTCAGATATCACACGCCTATGGTCCACTATAACCTGCACGTTTATGGCCGCGTGTCCCTTTCGCGATATGCACTTTGATTCAATAAAAGGACACGTTGGATCGCTGCTAGTTGGTCGCTTACTGGACACCACAATGCTTACCCATTTATAGATCTTAGCCAATTAGAGCCAAATTGTTTGCCAGATTTTAATTATGAAAATTGATTGTCAATTCGTTTTAATTACAATACGAAAAAGCCTAGGCTAATTACCACCATATTAGTTCTGATACCATATAAAGTCAACTTCATAAATAGGCCTGTATCCATTGCAAACATAATTTATTATGAGTCTTAAAAAAATAACATAAAATCATTGTTGAGCCAAAACATTGTCAACTGTAGTGATCAAAACTTCCTAGTCATCGGGAAGAAGGAGGCAGGAACCGGTGGACAATCAAATGAAGCTTTAATTACAAAAACAAACACAAAACAGCGCGTCAGCCCCTCGGGGACGACTGACGGCGCACAAATAAAAAGCAAAACATAAATACAGCCCAGGCCTGGTCCTCTCTCGCCCTTCACTATCATCGCTCCAGTTTGGGCAGACGACAGGAGTCCCCCGTTCCCTGCCCCTCCAGATACCTTCACGGAGGCAGCAGGCTCCGGCCCCCTGGCGAACGGGGCCGAATCCTCTGCTCCCTCACGGACGGCAGCTGCCCCTCCACATCACGGGCAGCCGGCGACTGTTGGGACCAGAGAAAGGCAATTTCTTATCTTTGGGCAGAGGAACTATTTTAGCCTGCTTCCATGCATGTGGGCAGGAACAGCAGATAAAACTGAGGTTAATGATGGGGGTTAGAACAGGGGCAATAGAGTCAGCAGCTAGTTTAAGAAGCCTGCTGTCAAGACCGTTGACACCCGGTGGTTTGTTTTTACAGGCTATTAAAAGATTCTTTACTTGATCTATATTTACACTTTCTAATTTAAACCTTAAGTTTTTATTTTTCATCAGTTCATTTCTTATTAATAGGTGAGATATATCATTACTTAGATTAGGTATATTTTCTCTTAGTTTATCTAATTTTCTTATAAAATAATCATTAAGATAATTTGCAATATCTGTTGGCTTAGTTATAAATTTATCACCTGTTTCCAAAAAAGATGGAATTATTTTATTTTTCTTACCAGTCAATTGATTTAAAACATTCCATAACTTCCTTCTATAATTACCTATATTTTTAACATGATTATCAAAATAGATTTTCTTCTTCTTTTTATTAAGTTTAGTGACAGAATTTCTCATTTTACGATAAAGGTCCCAATCACTTTTATTTCCTGTAGTAACTGCTGTTCTTTTCATTTGACCTCTTTATTTTCATAGAATTTTTCAGTTCATCATCCAACGAAGGTGTGACGTTATTCCTGACAGTAAACTTCTTTAAAGGTGCATGTTTCTCAATCAATGACAAGAATAGTTTGTTAAATTTAAAGAGAGCAATTTCTGGATTACTAGCTGCCAACACATCAGACCAGCATATAGCTTGAACATCTTCAATAAACTTGTCATTTTTAAACAATTTATAAGATCTTTTAAATAAGACTGCAGTTCCAGATCCACTCAGCTTGGTTGTTAACACAGAAATGATCAGATTATGATCACTGCTACCAGTGGGAATAGAAAATACCTTTTTACACAATTCAGGTCGGTTTGTGAAAATATGATCTATACATGTAGATGTTCTGGATCCGTCGCTCTTAAAACAGGTTCTTGTAGGCTTATTTATAAGTTGAGTAAGTCCACATGCATTTGCAGTAGTTAACAGTTTTTTTTTTTTTCAAGTAGCAATCTTTAGAAAACCAGTCAGTGTTTAAGTCACCCATGAAATATATGTCCTGACTTACATTATTATTTATATCCAACATTTTACAGAAAGTATCAAGATATTCACAATTGGCACTTGGTGACCGGTAACAGCAACACAGAAGTATCGACTTTCGGTGAGGTAGATGCATTTGCAACCATAATATTTCGATGTCAAAACTCATTAAATCAGTTCTTATTTTTACTGGCAAATAATTCTGAATATAAAAAGCTACTCCACCACCAAAACCATTTTTGTCATTTCTGTATATGTTGTAACCTTCAATAAACAGTTCTGTGTCATCAAAGGAAGAGTCCAAGTGAGTCTCTGAGATAGCAAGAATGTGTATTTTATACTCATTTAACAGTTCAGCAACTTCATTGTTTTATTCCTGAGACTGTTTAAATTAATATGTGCTAGATTTTTCTTGTCATTTTCTTTCTCAAATCATTTGAGTCATTTCGGGAGTTCGGAGCGAGTTCGCGAATCATTTGAATCAGTTCGGGAGTTCGGAGCGAGTTCGCGAATCATTTGAGTCAGTTCAGAGTTCCTAGCGGGTTCGCGAATCATTTGAGTCAGTTCAGAGTTCCTAGCGGGTTCGCGAATCATTTGAGTCAGTTCAGAGTTCCTAGCGGGTTCGCGAATCATTTGAATCAGTTCGGGAGTTCCTAGCGGGTTCGCGAATCATTTGAGTCAGTTCGGGAGTTCGGATCGTGAATCATTTAACTAAGTTAGTTAAAAATGCCTATCCATATACAGCTATACACATCTGACTCAAATGATTTGCGATGGGGTTCGCGAATCATAGCTGTACATGGATAGGCATTTTTAACTAATTTAGTAGCTAGTTCTAATTATGTTTTCCAGGCGTGTTTAGGTGTGATATTTGAACTTGTATTTTTTACTTTAAGGATGTGCCTTTTAACAGTATTAAGTGTATTCAAAAACTAAACAAATCGTGCCTAAAAAGTGCAAGCATCTAGGCTAATGTAAAGTTACATGATGAAGTCATACTAGTGCGCTTGGTGCATGTGCATTTTGAGTGCATTCTTTCACTGCATTATTCAGTTTATTCAAATGCATTTATGTATTTATATAATTTTATGTTAATCAATATCACACGAAGAGTGCCATTTCAGTTTTTCTCCAAAATTAGAGTTACTACAAACAATAATTTAATTACAAATACAAAATGTTGCAGAATAAAGCCCCGTTCACACCAATAACTATAACTATAAAGATAACTATAAAGATAACTATAAAGATAACAATATTAGCGTCCACTCCAGCGAACGATATCGTCCGTTTATTCTGAGCGCACCTTTAAATCCTCGAGCTCGTTACAGCAGGATGGATTCTGATTGGACACAGTCGCACGTAGCTGTGCTTTAAGTGCTGCTCAGGAGTCGCTGTCCGTTTGTCAAGTGCTGAAATGTCACATTATAGAATGACTCTACACACGATCGTTTATTGACGTTAACCTAATAATGCGTTCCAGACAGAAAATTTGGATATAATAACTATAATACAATACAATGTTATATTATATTATATTATAGTGTACAATATTATAATTTGCATAATAATATATAATAAACTTTAAATATGAAACTTTATATTTTAGCCTGAATAAACTGTAAGTCGCTTTGTAAAAAAGCGTCTGCTAAATTCATACATTTATTTAAATGTATTTATTTATATACAGTATAGAGAGAGAGAGAGAGAGAGAGAGAGAGAGAGAGAGAGAGAGAGAGAGAGAGAGAGAATGAGACGTTTTTGCCGGGTCATTATAGCTGGTTTTCGTGCACTTCGACAAGTTATTGACATATACCCCTACGCAGAACCTGATTTTACCACGTGAGACATGTCCCTGGGACAACATCGTTGTTGACCCATGGAACAACATTGTGATTAACCAATCAGATTTGAAGAACCAGTTTATAGATTTTGTGAAGTTTATGCTTAAAATCAGTGTTTGGCGCTTGTACATCAGTGTCATTCATCTATAATTTCCTCTGATTTTAGGGATTACTCGTGGTTAAGGTTAGGTTTAGGTGTAGGGATATGGTTAAGAATATATTTTTGGAGTAAAATGTTGTTCCAGGGTCAACAAAATATATTGACCTAGGAACACATCGAACTTGGCAAAATCAGGACTTGCTACCCCCACCCCCAGTCTTTGAAGTATCTCCAACATTACTTCTTTTATTCTTTTTTTTTCAGTCATTTAATTTAAATGTGTATTTCTTATTTCCTTAATTTTTAATTAAGTCATTTATAAATTAATTTAAAAAAGCAAAAGAAAACGAATTATAAAGTGTAGAATAAAGCACGATTAAATCCTTATATTATAATCACGTTGCACTTGAATCAAGTTAAAGGTGTAATCCGCCGAGTGTCCTGCAGGTGACTGCATAAATCTGTTTTCTTACGATGCACTTAGGGCTTCAAGATTACTCCAGAGAACTCGTAGATCTACGATGATTTTCAAGTGCTACTTAAGTTAAGAAGCTTTTGGGAAACAGACCATAATATTAAGATCAGTCGTACGATCGTTTTTGCGAACTTCTTAGGCTTACGAAGCTTTTGGGAAACCCGGGCCTGGCTGTTCAATGAAGAGAAAGAGAAAATGTAGAAGAAATAAACACGTTAAGAATCCGTAGAAGGTAGGACTCTCATTATGTTTTTAGGACTATTATTATGTTGTAATGTTCGGTTGACCAATCAGCGGAGAGGGGCGTTACCGTTTTTTCATTTTTCAGATTTTAATATATATATATATATATATATATATATATATATAACAAATTATACGAAGGTACATGGACAATGTACAACTGAGGTGCGCGAGCTGATAAAGCACGAGTGAATATACAGATAATCACTTGAAAGATTGTAGCTCGGTCAGGTGTCAACAACAAGTAAATAAAACCATGCACATTTATACTGTCCCTTTCATTCTTCAACAGTACAGGCACATGCACTCTTTGCGAGTGAATAACTGCTCTCACTGTGGTTCGCTGGAGTCCCAAATCTTTAGAAATGTCTTTATAACCTTTTACAGGCTGATAGATCTCAATTACTTTCTTGCTCATTTGTTTCAGAATTCATTTGAATTTAGGCATGATTTCTAGCTTTTGAGCATCTTTTGGTCTACTTCACTTTGTCAGGCAGATCCTATTTCAGAGATTTGTTGATTGTGAACAGGTGTGACAGTAATCAGGTCTGAGTGTGGCCAGAGAAACTGAACTCAGGTGTGATAAACCACAGTTTTAACAGAGGAGCAAACACTTCTTCACACAGGGCCATGTAGTTTTGGATTTATTCCGCTTAATAATAAAAACCTTCATTTAAAAACTGCATGGTGTGTTTACTCGTGTTGTCTTTGACTTATATTTAAATTTGTTTGATGATCTGAAACATTAAAGTGTGGCAAACATGCAAAAAAATAAGAAATCAGGAACACTTCTTCACACCACTCTACTTATTAATCTTCATTATTGTTAGTCAGTGCTAGAAACATGTCAGTGTGGCTTGTTCTGATGCATTGAAGGTTATAGAAAGGAAGATATGACCAAACCTGCAAAGGAAGATGATTGGTTAAGAGTCAGATACACACTGTGCAAACAAGTAGCCTACTATTTCTGCAATGTTTAGTTAAAATAACTTTGATTGCCTTTATTATGAACAGTGAAGTGAAATATGATTCTGTACTTTAATTCCTTCAGTCAGTTCACTGTTGGACTATTTGTCAGACTGAAAGTAGCTCACAGACATGTGCACATCAGACCACAAATGAGCTCTTTGACGTTTCTGTTGTCCTTCAGCTGACGATATCTCTTAAACTGCTGCATCTTTTTTATTCTTTCCACTTAAACTATTAAACTGGTCCTGATCTACAGCATCTTAAATATAACCACAGCGAAACATATGGAGCTGCGATTGTAACGGTGTCCGAAGACGATTACAAGTGCTCGCTGGTTTACAACGTTGTTCAAAACCCATATTTCTATATATATTAATATTTTTAAATTATTAAAAAATACAACAACAATAAACGGTGTAAAACAACAAATAACCAGTGACGTGAAAGCACTGGATAATGGTTGCAAAGAGACTTCATTATGGTCTGCACAACCATTTGGGCTCTGGAAAAGGATCTATATGCATCTGGTATCGACCCATAACATAAGTCAAGTATTTTTTGATGGTGTGTAGGACAGTCTCTGGAAATTGGTGGAAATTTAAAACTCCCTCCAGAGAACATTTGTTAAAATCATCCATAATAAAATGTGGAGCATCCGGTGAATACAACTGATACTGATGCAGCACCTGACTGATGATGTCCACCTCCTTCTGAACATCAGACTAGACGTGTCCCAGCTGACCGTCCAGAGTCTCGTCACTATCCCGAAACTGATTGACTCTAGCCCTCCTGTTCCTGAACTTTTTTCCCCTGTCTGTAGTGCTTCCCACATTGGGGATGGCTTTATGAAGTGTTTGTGCTGCATATACCACGACAGAGACTCCTGAGACAGCGGCACCTACTGTGTTTCCAGAGGTGTCAGCTGAAACTGCAGAAGAACCTCCAGAGGTGTCAGTTGTACCCGTCTGTGAACTCACTGTCTGTCCTGTCACGGCTATGAAGGCCATGTGTGAACTTTCTACCTGCCTTATCATGGCCACAAAGTCACGGTTGTCAGCTGGACTGCCCTTGAACCTCATTTCCCATAATCCTTTGCTTTAGGTTAATCACCACCAGGTGTTCCCCATTACCTCTCCTCTTTATATACTGTGTTTGGATTCTCACACATTGTGAAGTCTTGTTTAGCCCCGTCTGACTCCAAGCGGTTTCCCTGTGTCTGTTCTTTCCGTGTATTACCGTGGATTGTGTATACCGCCCGTGATTCTCTGTCTGATATTGTTTCTGTTTCTGGAGATCCCATCACATACTTGACACTGTTTGCTGATTACTGCCTGTCTGACCATTCGAATAAAATACTGCAAATGGATCCGAACGTCTCTGACTCCATGTTACATTCATTATTGTCATTTGTTGTCCTTTTCAGAGCTCTCTCAGGCTGAAAAAAAAATGCAAATGTAACCCTGGAACACAAAACCAGTCCAAATTGAGATCTGTACATCATCTGAAAGCTGTATAAATCATCTTTCCATTGATGTATGGTTTGTTATGATATACATATATATAGTGTACACACACACATTACATACACTGTGTGTGTTATTGTAATAGACATTGTGCATTTAATTACTCCACAACTATTAATCAATTCACTAATATGACAAAAAATATTCTTGAGCTTTGCTGACATCTAATGGACAAAGTTAGATACTGCACCTAAACAAATCCTGAAAGCTCATTTTTTAAAGATATCAGTTTAAGATATTAGTTTAACATGTTTTATAAAATATTTTTGGTATAAGCTAAAACCTCTATAACATTTCTGTTTCACTTTAACTTTTTTTTCCCTAAGGTTCTTCGTTAAAATGAGTCCAAACTTTTTTCTGTGCTTCAAAACTTTAGATTTTTAATGAAAGCTCTTTTTGACACTGACATTTTTGTCATCTAAATACCTCAGAGTAATATTTGGAACTGGTGTTCAGGGTTAAAGTCATTTAGGGGACTGAAAGTCCTGCCCTGTCGGGGATATAACCCTCAATAACCAAAACTAGCAAGTACAACCCTCCAGAAGTGTGATAAGATTACCAGAGCCATTCCTATCGTGAAGCTGATGGTCAAATATGTGACAGACTCTTTAAAATGTGATGGAGAAAGTCGAACAGTATCTAAAAAAGGCAAATAAACTGATGAAAAGAGGAGAAAACAGTCTTGAACAGCACATTTATTAAACTCTTTTTAAACTACTCATGACCACCTTTACTTTTTTTTGAATGCTCTGCTAAATACAGCTATTCTACCTGAAAATAAAGCAGTGCTTGTTTTATTTGTATATTATGTGTAGTTATATATCATATAGTCTTAAAACAAATGCTACTATGTAAACTATGTAAACAAGTGATTGTTAACTATGACGTTATTTTATTGCACCAACTTTGCACAGATGGCAATTTCACATTATCAGGAAGAAAAATAGCAGGAATATTTATGAAAAGTTGAACAAAATATCATTTACTGAACAAGAAAAAATATGTGATAAGATCATTTAGATTTTAAAAACTGAAAAGCAAATGATAAAAAATAGCAGCACATAATGTTTCCAGGTTTTTTATTACAAAATTCATTTTTTTAATCTTTCATTTGATAACTGAGTAAATTCATTTATTATAACTGACAGGTGTGATGATCAGTGGACTTGAGTTTTTACCTCCATCATTAGGGCATGGGCTAAATAATGGATAGAGTTTTTCAGTGAAAGACTGAGCAGTGAAAGAGTAGATATGAGAGCTGGACTCCACATCATAAAAGGAGACCAGACCCTCCTCATAATCCACAAACACACCGACCCACTGCGGCTTCACTCTCAGAGACAGAGAGACAGAAGGATCCTCACAGGCTTTATATTCATCTCCATTCCTCAGAGCCACAGTCCAGTATCCATCTCTGGGACTCAGTGTGATCTTTCCCTTCCTGTTAATGGATTCTCTGGCCACTCCTAAATCCCATTCAGTCTTTCCCTTCACCTGCACCTCAAAATAAAATCTCCCAGATGAGAATCCCTCCTTCCCCAGGGCATAGACACATCTATCAAATCTCTCTGGTTTGTCTGGGAGTTTCTGTCTAATGTCTCCATGTGTCACTTGTTTTCCATCATCAGACAGAATGAGATTAGGATGAGCTGTATCAGGATCCAGAGTCACATCCACTGAGAAAACAGAGAATACAGATATTCTGTGATGCTGATGTTTTTAGTTAACCCCGTGTTTAATCAGATTGTAGTGCAGTAATGAAGCAGTGAGTGTATGAATGTAAACTAGTGTAGTGCAGACAGCACACTGTACCTGCATACTGCTGCATCCACTTCAGCTCTGTAGAGACTAATGACAAGAAAACAATCAGATCTGAAGCTTATATTTAAAGAACAGAGTACACTATCATGTTTCTATCTGATCAGTGTGTATTGATGTACCAGTTAGTGTGAGTTTCTCATCTATAGTGTCCTTCAGTTGAGTCAGAGCTCTCCTCAGAGTCTCCAGACTCTCATGAGTCTTCATACTGATCTCAGGCCAGTTCCTGGTGTTTGTAGAGCTGCACAGGGATGAGTGAATCTACAGCAGGAGAGAGGAGAAATCCTTCAGCATGTCATATCCTGCATTATGATTGATCAGAGAGATCATGTTGACTGACCTGTAGGAGGTGGAGGCGATCTTCAGTGTGTGAGAGCTGCTCCAGCTCAGTGTTTCTCATCTTTAGCTCAGTGATCTCCTGCTCCAGCTCTTCAATCAGCTCTTGCTCCTGTTTCTCTGCTGCTTTCTGCTGCTCCTCCACCATCTCCAGCAGTTCAGTCTGATGTCTCTCAATGGAGCGGATGAGATCAGTGAAGAGCTCCACACGGACTGCTTTCTCCTTCTCTGTGTTTCTCTGCTCAACCAGGACAGGCAACACATTATTAGCAGTGTTTGCTAACAGAAGAATCTGTGTAACTATTGCTCATACATTTTTGTTCACATACATAGGCTACATGTGTTTTCAGAATCCCTCAAATGAAGAATTAAACTTCACTCTGCACCCTGGACGAGAGCAGAACAAGCCCTGGACATTTTAGTTCTTGTTTTATTGGCTGTTGCTGAATATTTTAGTCTGATAGTCATCTGTCATTCGTTTGATTGTTTGTTTATTTTGTTATTGTTATGTCTGTCGGTTCTTGCCTCTTTATTTTCTCAAAATTGAAGTTTGTTGTAATAAAAACATTTACATTTATTATTTATTGAAAAAGTAAGTTGATCTTACTGAAATCCTCTTCTGAGACTAAATTTTAAAATGTATCTCCTCCTAGAGCTTTCAAGCTAAAACCGGCAAACTCGGGTCAGAGCTTCAGACTGGTCTTATGGATGGTTTATGGATTTCATAAACCAAACTATCAAAACTACCTAAAATCCCATAGACTTTCATTGAGGGGGTGAACATTTTATACAGTAAAACTTAAGGTGTACTTTAGCTGTCTACTGCCATAGCAAAGCTTAAAAACTCTCTACTGAGAATGCATGCTAGTCACTTGTTAGTCATGTTAACGTTATGCTAATCACTTTGCTAGTCATGCTATCAACATGTTAGTCACTTGACAATCATGCTAACAACATGCTATTCACTTGCTTATCATGCTAATTACATTCTAGTCACTTGTTAATCATGCCAATGAAATGCTAGTCACTTGCTAATCATGCTAACAACAAGCTAGCCACTTGTTAGTCATGCTACCAACATGCTAGTCACTTTGGTGATCATGCTAGCAACATGCTAGTCATGCTAGCAGCATGCTAGTTCCCTGCTAAACATGCTAACAACATGCTAGCCACTTGCTTATCGTGTTAACAACATGTTTATAACATGCTAATCACTTGTTAATAATGCTAATGACAAGCTAGTCACTTGCTAATCATACTAAAATATGTTAGTCACTTTGCTAATCATGCTAATAACATGCTAGTCACTTATTAAACATGCTAACAACATGCTACATACATCTTAATCACTTGCTAATCATGCTAACAACATGCTAGTTGCTTGCTAATCATGCTGGAAATTTGCTAATGACATGCTAGTCACTTTCTTATCATGCTTGAAACATGCTAGTGACATGCTAACAACGTGCTAATCATGCTAATGACATGATAATAATGCTGGAAACATGTTAATGAAATGATAGTAACTTGGTAATCATTATTTATATGTCTATTATCTATTTATGTTTTGATAGGTATAATTGCCTTCAAAACTTGTGAAAGTGACGTGACATTCAGCCAAGTATGGTGACCCATACTCAGAATTTTTGCTCTGCATTTAACCCATCCAAAGTGCACACACACAGAGCAGTGAAAACACACACACACACACACACTGTGAACACACACCCGGAACAGTGGGCAGCTATTTATGCTGCGGCGCCCGGGGAGCAGTTCAGGGTTCGATGCCTTGCTCAAGGGCACCTCAGTTGTGGTATTGAAGGTGGAGAGAGAACTGTTCATGCACTCCCCCCACCCACAATTCCTGCCGGCCCGGGACTCAAACCCACAACCTTTCGATTGGGAGTCCGGCTTTCTGACTCTCTAGGCCACGACTTCCCTTTCAAACTACTTTAAACTGAAAGATCTCAAATTTTAAGTTTCTTAAAACTACTTAAACATTCTGGCTAGGCCTTTTCAAACCCAAAAGTCTTTCCACAAGCTTAACTATCTACTTTTATTCTATTATTTTAAACTCACTTTTCTGACTTCTGCTGAGTGTTTGATGTCTTGAATCTTCTTGATTCTGTTCTGGATCATCAGCTGCACGTCTTTCTGTGTCTTCATCAGTTCAGTCTATAGAGAGAACAACACAGACACATTTATCATAACACAGATTAAACTCACAATATGAAATAAAATCTGATTCCTCATGATATCAGTCCTTTAAAAGAATAATAACGTCTACCTTCTTCTCTTGACTCTCCTCTTCTATAGGAACAGTGTTGTGGTTCTTGTGGTCTTTCACAGAGCAGATTGAACACACACATGTCTGATCATCTCTACAGAACAGATCCAGAGGTCTCTCGTGTTTCTGACATATATAGTTCTCCAGATTACTCACAGGATCCATCAGTTTGTGTTTCTTCAAACCTGCCACTCTCAAATGAGGCTCCAGGTGAGTTTCACAGTAAGAGCTCTGACACACCAGACACGACTTCAGCGCTTTCAGCTTTCTTTCCTCACAGAAGTCACACAGAACTTCAGTTGTTTTCTCAGGACTTTTCTTCTTACAGTGATCTACGAGCTCTCGGAGTGTGGTATTAATCTTGAGATCAGGTCTTTGCTTGAATGTTTCTTTACAGTATGGACAGCTGCAGGTCTGGCTGTTGTCCCAGCACTTATTCAGACAGATTTTGCAGAAGTTGTGTCCACATGGAGTCGAGACTGGATCAGTGAACACATCCAGACATACAGAGCACTGAATCTCCTCAGACAGTGAACTCATGGAGGATGACATGACTGGAAAGAGACATTATTTAGGATTAGTGTGAACTCCTTCAATACTGTTTATGAAGAATCCCATGATGCACCTCATGAAGCTGGTTGAATGTAAAGAGTGTTTAGAGACAAAGAGTGCTGAAGAAACTCAAATATAAAGAGATCATGTACAGTCAGCTGGTTATTATTGTAAAATGAACCCAGACAAGCTGATCAGAACCTAAATGTGAAGCTCATAAATACATATGTACAATAATTATTATTGTTAAGATGAAATCATTTGATCTGCTTTACATTCATGAACTGTACATATTCAAAATTATAAAAGAAAAGTCAAAGTGTTTTTCTGGGTTATTGACTTACATGGATGATCATGTTCATTACTCCGTCTCCTGGTTTTTCTTGCTGTTAGTGAAGATTCTGCCATTGTTCTTTTCCTCTTAAAGCCTTTTAAAGAAAAATGATAGTTTAACTGGTTAAAATGTGAGAACTGATAGTCATGGAAACACAATCATTCGTTTGAAACAAAGTGAGAGACTCGTAAACTTACTGAGCAATCTGAACTATGACCTGCTTGACAAAGTACAAAGTACAAGCTTTATATTTTCCAACAAACATATATATATATATATCTCCTTATCAAAAATTAGATTAATCTTTCCACAAAATATATTAAATGATCATAAGTTATTGTGTAATGTAAAAGTGATTTTCAGCTGCAGTGAAGCAGGTTTGTGTTCAGTTTGTCTGCAGGTCATTTACTTCCTGTTTTACCTGTTTGTCTTTATGTCGCGTGACAAAATGACAGAAACACAAAACTTTGTTCGATCTAATGACAGACTTAATACAGTTCTGATATAATTTCAGTGCAGTAAACAACTAAAGTATCTGAGTATTTGACACGCTTAAACCTGCTTCTGTTCAACTCATTCCAGTCTAACATAAGCCCTACTAAACCAGACCACAGCCATTAGAAACCTGTTCAGGACAATCTCTCTTATATTTCTATCACTTACCTGTGAGTATCAGATGTGTTCACAAGGGTCTCTGAACGACTCAATATTCAGTTGTTTAAAGAGTTCGATGGTTTCTGGCGTCCATGTTGTTGATCAAGTTACTTTCTCTTTCTCTGAGTCTCTCACTGAACTACAGTGATGTCAGAGCTGCTCAGGGTGTGTTCTATGGAAAGCCAAATGGTTCAGAATTCGCATACTTTTCACCACCATATCAATATTTAAACACCGTTCAAATAAGCACTGTTAGGTGATAAGTTATGCCAGATGAGGTGAAATTTGTGCATTTTGTTTTAGTTTGTGTCTGGATAACGTATGTGTGAATAAACGTCTGGACAACATACATGTGGATAAATGTCTGGATAACGTACGCACGGATAAGCGTACGTATAAATAAGTACATTAATAATCATTTGGATGGTCCTATTCTTCCCCAAGGAAAGCTTTAAAGTGGTAATGATCCTGATAACAGTACCTAAAGTACACATCGGTCTCCCCAGTGGCATATTCTGGTTGTGCAGGATATACAGGTGCATATGGGCCCGGGCAGTTTGGAAGCATTCCGAGCTGGGGGGAACTTCTAATTAAAACAAGGGAACCAATAGAGCCCTGCATGGGCCGGCCCTTGTCCAACATCTTATGATCACACTTAACACCGGAGTACCATAGGGCTGTGTGCTGAGCCCATTCATCTACTCCCCCTACACCCACGGCTGCAAGCTTGTGCATGGATCCAACTCCATCATCAAGTTTGCAGTTGACATCACGTGATTGGCCTCATCAGAAACAACGATGACACTGCCTACAGGGAGGAGGTACAGTACCTGCCCACATGGTGCGCTGACAATAACCTGCTCCTTAACACCAGCAAGACAAAGGAACTCATTGTAGACTTCAGGAAGAAGAAAGGAAGCATACATGATCCCATCCACATTAACGGGATGGTTGTTGAACGTGTCTCCAGCTTCAAGTTCCTGGGAACTACCATCTCGGAGGTCCGGTCCTGGACCACAAACACCTCCAGTCTGGTCAAGAACGCTCACCAGCGCCTCTTCTTCCTCAGGACACTGAAGACGCAGGAGGAGCCAGGCCTGGAGTCACCCCACAGTGCCCGGAACCTCCAAGTGTTGCAAATGACTCCCTCTAGCATCAAGTCTGAAAGGAGGCGGATCAAGTGGCCTGCATCTAACATAACCTCATTGTGGAATCAGTTTGATAGTGATGTCGATCGAATCCTGGAGACCACCACAAGGGGAGAAGTTGACAGGAAACTACATGCCATGACAACGATCATCATCAGCATTGCATCCGAACAGTTCGGTGAATTAAGGAGGCTCCAGAGGATCTCACTCAAATAACCAACGCGAGGTGAAAATCCATAACATCAGACAGGAGATGAAGATCCTGAAGCGACATTACAGGCAGGCAGGAAAGGAGGATTGCATTGGCCTGGCACATTTGATGAGCATCCTGTGAAACAAGATCAGGATCCTCCGTCAAGCAGAGTGGCATCGGAGGCACCGTTGTGAAAGAGCCCAAAAGAGAGCCGCATTCATTGCCAACCCCTTTAAGTTCACTAAGGAGCTGCTAGCACAGAAGCGTAGTGGCAAACTGGTTTGCTCTCAGGAGGAGATTGATCACCACCTAAAGGAAACATACAGCGACCCAGTAAGAGAGCAAGAGTTGGGGGAGTGCAGCACTCTGATAGACCCTCCTGGGCCAAGTGTGCAATTCAACATGTCAGAGCTGCAGCTGAAGGAGGTTCGAGAGGTTGTCGGGAAAGCGCAAGCTAGTTCCACTCCAGGACCAAGCGGCACTTCGCACAAAGTGTACAAGAACTGTCCTTAACTCCTGCTGCGTCTGTGGAAAAATCCTGCGTGTTATCTGGAGGAGGTGCAGGATCCCTGAACAGCGGAGAGCTGCGGAAGGGCTCTGGATTCCGAAGGAGGAGAACTCCAAGAAGATAGATCAGTTCCACATTATCTCCCTGTTGTGTACTGAAGCTAAGATCTCCTTCAGTGCAGTCTCCAACAAGCTGAGCATCTTCCCATCAAAGAATAAATTTATCGACACATCAGTCCATAAGGGTGGAATTGCAGGAATGTCGGGGTGTTTGGAACACACAGGAGTGGTAACACAGCTCATCAGAGAGGCTAGAGAGAACAAGGGCAATCTGACAGTGCTGTGGCTCGATCTGGCTAACGCATATGGCTCAATACAGCACAAACTATTGCAGCTCACCCTTACAAAACATCATGTGCCGTGCAGAGTCAGAAACCTCATCGCTGATTACTAAAACAATTTCAGGATGAGAACTTCTTCAGGAGCAGTGACATCATGGATGCACCATCTTTGTAGTTCAGTTCTCCCTGGCCATGAATATGCTCATAAAATCTGCTGAACCAGAGTGCAGAGGGCCCAAGAGGGTGTCAGCTCTATGCCAGCCACCAATCAGAGCATTTATGGATGACCTCACGGTCACCACAGAATCAGTCCCAGGCTGCCGGTGGATTGTTAAGGGTCTCGAAAAACTAATGGAGTGGGCACGGATGCATTGTAAACCAGCCAAGTCAAGATCAATGGTGCTGAGAAGAGGAAAGGTGGATGAAAAAATTCAGACAATCACAGAGAAGTCTGTCAAGAGCATAGGCAAGGAGTTTGACAGCACCTTGAGGGACTCCTCATCCATCCAGCCAACCTGCACTGAGCTGGACAGATGGCTAAAGACAGTGGATCAGTCTGGATTGCCAGGGAAGTTCAAAGCTTGGCTGTACCAACATGGCATTCTTCCTAGAATCCTGTGGCCATTACTCGTCTATGAAGTGCCAATCTTGACCGTGGAACATTAGAGAGGAAGGTCAGTAGCCACCTCAGAAGATGGCTGGGGCTTCCAAAAAGTCTAAGTTGCATCGCACTCAGTGGGCACTGCAACAAACTGCAACTGCTGCTTAAGTCCTTGAAAGAGGAGTTCAAGGTTACAAAAGCTAGGGAAGTGTTGCTATATAGAGACTCTAGTGACCCAAAAGTAGCAATGGCTGGGATTGAAGTGAGGACTGGTCGGAAGTGGAAGGCTGAGGAGGCTGTTCAACAAGCAGAGGCAAGATTACACCACAAGAGGCTGGTGGGGGAGGTAACAATAGGGAGGGCTGGACTGGGTTGCTTTTCAACTCCCCACATTGACACCATCAAAGGGAAGAATAAGCCCTGCCTAGTCCAGGAGGAGGTGAGAGCAGTGGTTGAGGAAGAGCGAACCTGCAGGACAGTAGGAATGAGGCAACAGGGTGCCTGGACACGATGGGAGAACGCGATCGAAAGGAAAGTGACATGGGCGGAGCTGTGGACGGCAGAGCCACAGCGGATCAGTTTTCTCATTAAAGCGGTATATGATGTGCTTCCCAGTCCATCAAACCTTCACATACGGGGCAAAGTGGAGTCTCCAGCATGCTCACTGTGCTCTAAGCGCGGAACCCTAGAGCACATTTTGAGTTGCTGCTCAAAGGCACTGGGAGAGGGAAGGTACAGGTGGAGGCATAACCAGGTACTGAAGGCCATTGTGGAAGCCATTGCTACAGGAGTTGAGTGGGCCAAGCGCTCCCGACCCTCCAAGCAAGCCATTGCCTTTATCAGAGCTTGAGAGCTGCCAAAACCAGCCGCCAAAACATCTGCAGGTATCTTGGCCACTGCGAGGGACTGGCAACTGTTGGTGGACTTGGAGCAGCAACTCAAGTTCCCCAACCACGTTGTGATCACCACTTTAAGACCCTACATCGTACTCTTGTCGGAGTCCACTAAACAAGTATTTCTGTTGGAGCTTACAGTCCCCCGGGAAGACCGCTTGGAAGAGGCCTTTGAGAGGAAGCTTGCCAAGTACGTGGGACTGGTCAGCGAATGCAGAAAATCCGGATGGAGAGCTAGGTGTCTCCCAATAGAGGTAGGATGCAGGGACTTTATAACCCGATCCCTGGCCCGAGCCTTCATCTTGTTAGGTATAGATGGGGTGAGGAGGAGAAGAGGGTCACCTGGATGAGGGTGCATGATGTTGAAAAACCCGAAAAACTCATTGAGTCCAGGAACATCACTGAAGATGTGTCCAGTAGCATAAGTAGATGTATTTGCACAGCAAGAAGAACCAGTTGTCTTCAGCCATCCTGGTGAACTTCTACCGGTGTGCGATCGAGAGCATCCTGACCAGTTGCATCACAGTCTGGTATGGGGACTGTTTAACATCCTGCACTCCGGGAGGTGCTTCAGAAGCCTCCAGACAAGGACCAGCAGATTCAGGAACAGCCTTTTCCCTACAGCTGTCTTCTTGTAGAACTCTGCCCCCCCCCCTACACACACACACACACACACAGACTCCTCATCAATACATCTGATTTACAAAAAAAAAAGAAAAAAAGGAAACTTGTTATTACTTGCACTACTGTCTGTTCATCCAGAATACTGAGTAATTCATTTGCACATTGAAATATTTTCTATGCACTTTACTGTCCATTGCTCTAGTGTAAATGATGTTCATATGTTCATAGTGTCTGCCTTTGAGGCACAGTTGCTCTGACCTGAAAAAAGGGCACCATTTTGCAACAAATAGGGTATGATTTAAAAATGAGCATCCCTCCAAAAATATCTACATTTCTGTCTCTTTTCAAGTGTTAGACTATATAATTAGTTGTATTTATAGGGGTTATTATAGAACCCCCCTGGACCTCACTAATTTTCAAAGCCTGGCTATGGCCATCATGAGAATAACAGGGTAGTAAAGCACTCAATCACCTACTACTAATAATAACACAGAAAAACGAGTCATGAAAATCCCTACGTCAATATCTTCCATCATTCATTCTTCTTGCTAAAACGAAATGTGAGAAACTAACTATCAACAGAAATCTAGCTTAGTTTGCCTAATTCTTACCAAAATATAGTAGCATAGGCTGATTGTCTGCAATCTATCTGTCGGATTTGGCTAAACGTGGCAAACTCAGCCTGGATTTATGAAGATTTTAATTCATTTGACAAAACTTGAGGATGATGATCATTTATTTGTTATACATCACAAATTTACCTTTTCCGACAACATTAAGTCGTCTCACCCGACAACCACGATCAGGGCCGCTGCTGGCCAAATGGGTGCCCTAAGGAGGATTGTATTGTTTTGCCCCCCTTCCTCAAATATGATGATGGAAAAAAACAACAACCATACTATAGGGGTGAAAATAGAACATTAATCAGTTAAAAATGTAAATGAATAGATTGTATTATTTGCAAATTACAATTGTAGCTCTCGACATTTACCTATGGCTATACCTTAATTATGACTCAAATTTATTTTATAGTCTCAAGCATTCAGAAATCATGCAAAAGGAAATTAAGCAGTTTTACTATGATAAAACTATGGTTTATTTTTGTAAGGGTTGTGAAATGCACGTTTTTTGTTGAAGAAATTATAAAGGCTATGTCATCTATAGTACAAAGGTGGCCAAAAATTAAAGATTAAGTGAATATTTGAATTAAATGTTTGGTCAGCAGCCTAAACAAGGATTTGATCGTAATGTAAGTGTAACAGCAGCAATCACAAGGCATTTGGCTCCCTTTGCAGGCATTTGTAATAACATGTACATCAATTGTTTGTTTTGTATTTGCCTACATTATGTATTTTAACAGTGTTATTATTAACCAATCATTATTGCCTCATTGTTTTTTTATATAATGGATTTTAAGTCATTTTAAAGGCTATTGATGGCTTAGGTCTGTTTTTATAGCAACAACAACAACAAAAGAATATTACAGTATATTAATACTTGTTTGTAAATCATTATTTGAAGTAACAAAACCATGGTTCATTTTCGGTTACCATGGCTACAAGAACGATGATTTTTGGTGTTATTGTTAAAACCATGGGTAATTTTCGTAAGGGAACCTGAAAAAAGGAATGTACCTGAAAGTGATAAACGGGCCTTGTTTTTTTACCTAAATGATTTATAATTTATTTTAATATATATAAAAAATTTAAAAAGTTGTGCATTGTAGCTATACATATCGCATGTAACTTTAGAGACGGTCCCTAAATTTGAGACTCTCCAATGTCCAACGTCAAGAATGGCGCATGTTTTAAAATTTTTTTTTTGTTTTTTTTTTTGAGCAACTGGGATGGTGCTCCTCTGTGAGTTGGTGCCCTATGCAGACTGCGTACTCTGCTTATAGGGAGCGTCGGTACTGACCCCGACAATCTCCTTCTGGGGTTCGCTCATGCAGCTAAGCTCAGGTGCCGGTCGCGTGCAGCGCTGCAGCCACGTAAACAGAGTTTGCCCTTACCGTACTGACTTTTACTTTCGGTGCCCGAATATGGAAGCGAATGAGGCTTTGCTATTTTTTTATTTTATGTCAATGACTTGCTGAAGTGCACGAAAACTAGCTATAAGTATTGGACCCTGAAATAAGTCTCTCTCTCTTTCTCTATATAAATAAATACATTTTAATAAATGCATGCATTTAGCAGATGCTTTTATCCAAAGCGACTTACAGTGCATTCTGGCTAACATTTTTTACCTAACATAATATATAAATATATAAAGTATATTTATTATGTAAAGCAGAGACCTGCACTCCCTAGGAACCCAGCTCCACCGAGTGCGGCGCGGGACAATATTTGACCGGTGAATTTGTGAGGTTTGCGGGAAAATAAAATTATTTGCGGGATTCCCGCAAAGTGGAAATATCTAACAAAATAAAATATCTAGAAACAATTAAACCTTTATTTATAATAAAGTAATATATAGACTTTGCGGAATGGGAGGATCCTGATGATACCATAGACAGCGACGTGTAATTCTATTCCGAAATAGCGAGAAATTTAAAGGTCAAATTGGATGTATTAGAAGCACACAGACCGGATGATGTCCTCCAGTGGTGGAAAATACGAATTTCCGAGATTAAGTAAAGTAACACGCTATTTACTTTGCATTCCAGCTAGCGCACCATCGGAGAGGGCTTTCAGTATTTGCGGTCGCATACTGGAGTAAAGACGGATTAAACTGAAGCTCTCAACAGTGAACTACATGATATGCATGTATGGGCACATTAAGTAGTCGTACAGTTTTTTTTAGTAAATTAAGTTGATTTTTATTTATTAAAATTGGTCTATTTTGTTATTGAGGAATAAGGATATTTTTGATTAAATTTTTTAAGGAATTGCTCAGGCCCCATACTTTTCCTTTGAACATGAAATAAATGTTTATTATTAATTTATTATATTAATTTATTAGTTTATTATTTTTTTTTAATTTACATTTCTTACTTTTTTTAACTTTATTTCTATGTTCTAAGTTAATTGTTTATTTTCATCCATTTAATTAAACGCAAATAAAACGAAATATTTGTTTATTTCCGTTTCTTTTTTACATTTATATTCAGCAGGGGAGCAAGTGAAGAAATAACAGAGTAGCAGGCAGAATATGCAATGTTAAAAAAAAAAAAAAAAAAAAAAAAAAAAAAAAAAAAAATACCTATACGTTTACCCGCGGGATTTTGCGGGCGGGAGCGGGAGGAAATAACATATTTTTGCGGGAGCAGGACGGAAAAATCCCTCCCGCGCAGGCTCTAATGTAAAGTATAATATTATACACTATAATATAATATAATATTGTATTGTATTATAGTTATTATATCCAAGTTGTCTGTCTGGAACGCAGTATTGGGTTAACTTCAATAAACAGTCATGTACTACAATGAAGAGTCCTTCTATAAAGTGACATTTCAGCACTTGACAAGCGGACAGCGACTCCTAAGCAGCACTTAAAGCACAGCTACGTGCGACTGTGTTAAGTGCATTGTTGGGAAACGAAACAATAACGAATAATCATAAAATTACTCTTAGAAAACACGCTCTTAAGTGCTAAAATCAATCGTTAAAATCAATTTAAACGCAGAATGTAAATTCACAATAGTTTAAAAGGTGGAAAAAATTGCAACATATTCACATATTGCTCTATTTCTAAAAACAAAAATAATTCCAAAAACCGCCACTGTTTTGCATCTCTGAGCAACACGACAGTGTTTCGTTCCTGAAGGAATCAATCTTATGAATGATTCGGTTGAATTGCAATGACTCACTTATTAACAGTGACTCTCAGCAACCTACTGGCGGTTTTAATTTCACATTTAAGGTCATTTTTAAAATATTTTCAAACATCAGTTTTCAATGTTTTATGTTTAAAATATCAAAACATTGTTGATTCATTAGTAACTGCAGGTTAAAATACCCCATGTCCCACAGAGCTGCATTAAACAGTGTGTAAAACATCTAAATGGCACTTCAGATGCAGCTTCTGTTTTCTCTGCATTGCAAATGTAACATCCCTAGGATGTATGTTTTAAATGTTGAGGTATGTTTTCCCTACCCTTTGGGGTGTGATTATGTATCCTGTGTGTGTTCTCTCTCACTGTCTATCGCTCTCTGATTGATAGGCAGTTCAAATTGCCCACAGGTGGTACTCATCCAAGTGTGTGCTGCAGACGGTGCTGCTACAAAAGAGCAGAGGGAACACTGCTTGGGAGAGGCTCACTTCTCCCCTGCTCCAGACCTGCATTGTGTTTCTTGTAAAGTTCAAATAGTTGTTAAGTGATCAGAACTGAAAGTGAATTGTATTCCTGTGCACAAGTGGTGTGTTGAAGCCACAGAGTGTATCACATTTTTTTCTATTGTTATTTCTGTTAAGGTATTAAGAGGTATTATAATTCATTTTATTTGATTTATGGTTCGTATTGGAAGCTGTAGGGAGAGGGTGCCATTTTATTTTGTACTCAAGTTTATCCCTGTTTTTGGTTAGTGAGGGAGTTGAGGAAAGCTTTTGTTGTTAATTTCTTTTCTTTTACTTGGATAGATTATTTAGTACTCTACTACGATGGTGCACACTTTTAGAAAAAAAATGGCGTAAATGTAAAAATAGCAAATTCAGGAGTCAGCTGTGAGTACAATTAGAAATAAGATATCAGCACAATAACACACTCAGCAAAATACTGTCTGATTATCGTTATTGATATAATCCCAGAAATCACAGAGATTATTTTCTCGTCAATATTGCAAACAGTTACTTTAGAATGCTTTTTTGCATTTTAAATTACTATTTTAAAACGAAATAATTCCAATCGAAAACAAAAACTCTTTCATTATGTAATCCTAAAGATGCATTTCTCTCTAAAGGCACGTACACTGAGGTGATGGGACATTTGTCAACATTGACTCAGAAGATAAATATCCCATCTGCCTGTTGACATTATTTAATGGATCAGAGTTAACATGAACTAACAAAGAACAGTTTTTTAACAGCATCAAAGATTAATGCAAATTGTAACAAATATATTGCTCATTGTTATTTAATGTTAATCATACTAATAACTACTAATTGTAAAGATACACCAAAACTTACTGTTTTGAACAACACATTAGTAATTGGCAGTGTTTTAAAATGAAAACCATTTTATTATTTTATTTATTTAACGAATCATTTACTATTACTATTACCTTTTCATTCATTTTTGAGTGAAGTAATGGGTACTTTTCCTCGGTTTTTGTCCATTTTCAAATGGCTCAGGATTTATGGTTACAGTGGCGTAACATGTCTTTCCACATCTTTATCCGGTGACATCTTTGTTTGGGAGCTTTTATTTCTGCACCTGTAAAGAGCAAATAATTTACACGTATCTATTAGTAAAGGTCTCATGTAATGCATCATTGTGAACTACATTAAATTCATGTTGTAGCAATGTACCTGTTATTTGACAGACAGTTAATATTCCCCGCAGTTACTGCAGAAAATAACATGGTGAAATGGTCAATGCAAACATTTTACTTGAACGTACTTTCTCGTTGTCTCTAATGCTCGCTGTTAGTTCAGTCAGAAGTATAATAAAGATGATTTCACTGTCTCGGACTCCAACCACTGCTCAGTGTTCACAGATGTCTGAGTAACGTCTGCCATTCCTTCAGCTTCTATTGGTTACTACAAAACATAGAAATATTAAAAGAAATGTGTAGCATGTTAAGAGAAATAATCAGTTACTCCTGTGTGTCTTTACGTCCCGAGTGAAGTACTAAGTGATGAAATGTGATGCTGTTTGTGTTGTACTCAGATGAGAATCTGTACACGCATAGTCTGCTTATATTTAGCATCTGTAAAAGAAGGACAGAGATATTGCAGATGATTGCAGACAAACTGATGCATATATAACTAGATTAGATTAGAGTCAACTTTATTGTCACTGCACATGTGGGAACAAGGCAACGAAATACAATAGTACAAGTGAAGAGATACAGCATAACTTTAGGAAAGAGAGGAGAAAAAAACAACACCCAGACTATGCTCCTTTAGGACTACAGTATGAGAACAGGAAAAACACCTCAGCACAAATCTGGTATCCATATTGTGGTTAATAGTCTCAGTCTCAGTGCTGACCACAATGATTTAGTTTTAGGTGATTTGAAAACAACGACCCACTTAAACAAATCTTCACTCTTACATACTTTAAGAAATATGGAGCGGAAAACTATGTTTTCTTATTGCAACTGCATTTACAAAAATAAGAATGTGGAAGCTAGAAATACAAACAAACTCTTCATTTTTACAGTTTATCTTTACATTTTATCGCAGATTATTTGATACTGTAAAGGTCTTAAGTCAAGTTTAAAACAGTTTTATGTTATTTATTGCTATATTAATGTACCCATCTATGACTGAACCGAGCCGAGTCATCTCCAGAAGTGTCCCGGACTCTACAGCCAGACTCGAGCCGGTTACGGTACACAGGACCAGTGCTTTACAGCCGCATCACAAACACAAGCGAGAGCGAGCTGTGGCTCACACTCTCACACTCGGCCCCGATAACACTCACTGATGCCGAGTCTGAGCCGAGAGCCAGCCGAACTCAGGCCGATTACTACATGCTGTCTGGGACAGGGACAGGTCACACTCGTCATTTCTGTTCACATCATTTCTGAAATGAAGGCATTCCAATAATGCTGTTTTAAGAATGTATTTGTTCAACATTATGAAATAACAGCATAAAGATGTTACAAGAACGTTGTTATGAGAAAGTTTTCTCTCAATGATACGAGTACGACAATGTATTTAAACTATGAAAACATTATAAGACTGTTCCAGAAACATTAAGTCAGGAACGTTTTTTTTTTTTTTAAATTTACATAATGTTAGTAAAAGAACTCTCTTCTTTTATTTTTTAATAGTTACACATCCATGTTACATGTAACTGAGGTTATCTAGTAAGATATTAGTCTAATTTTCAAGTAATACTTAAAAAAAACAATAAAAATTTTCTCTCCTCAGAGCATCCAGTATAACTTACATGGGTTCTCTTAAAATCTCAAAGGGTTCACAGAGCAGCACGATGTAAGTATTTATTTATTTGACATTGAAATAACTGAAATATTTTTCTGTTTTTTTTTCTTTTATTATCTTCTGAGAAATCCTAGCCTTGCCGAACCTGTTACATGATGATCCTGCTGTGCTGGACTTTATATGATAAATGAGGTAAGTCTGAGTTTGTGCACGTGTGTATACATATATATAGTGTACACACACACATTACATACACTGTGTGTGTTATTGTAATAGACATTGTGCATTTAATTACTCCACAACCATTAATCAATTCATTAATATGACAAAAAATAGTCTTGAGCTTTGCTGACATCTAATGGACAAAGTTAGGAACTGCACCTAAACAAATCCTGAAAGCTCATTTTTGAAGAAACAAAACTAAAACCTCTATAACATTTCTGTTTCACTTTAACTTTTTTTCAACTCAACAATGAACTGCCAAAAGTTCTTCCTTAAAATGAGGCCAAACTTATTTATGTGCTCCAAAACTTCCAATTTTTAGTGAAAGCTCTTTTTGATTGATATTTGTGTCCTCTAAATACCTCCAAAAACAGTGACCATAAATCTAAAGAAAATAAGTTGATTCTCAGGTATTCCTAACAAGGAACCATTTTTTTAAAAGTTTGACTTAACAAAAAAAAAAAAAAGGAATATGTGGTAAACATTTGTTGTTTTGTATAATTTTAATGAAGTGATTAAGACCTGGAGAAAATTTGTTGTATGTTTTATTGGCAAATTAAAAAAAAATCTAACAATGGCAAAGGATGTGTCCTAATTATTGTGGTAAACAAAAGCTACAGAATTATATGAAAATACTGAGTATAATTAAATAAATGTTTTCTGACCTTCGTTTGTGATGTTATGTGATATTTATTGTGTATTGTGTTCTGCTGTCTCACTCCTTATAACAGAAAGATCACACAATCTCAGTTCTACAGACATTATCAGAGTTTTGTTGTTTTTTTTTTTTTGGCAATTTTAGATTGTCAGGTAGAAAAATGGCAGGAATATTTATGAAAAGTTGAACAAAAAATAATTTACTGAACAAGCATTATATTAACATTAAAAATATGTGATACAATCATTTAGATTTAAAAAACTGAAAAACAAATGATAAAAAATAGCAGCACATTATTTTTCCAGATTTTTACTTTTTAATTCATTATTTTTATCTTGCATTTGATAATTGAGTAAATTCATTTATTATAACTGACAGGTGTGATGATCAGTGGGCTTGAGTTTTTACCTCCATCATTAAAGCATGGGTTAAAAAATGGATAGAGTTTTTCAGTGAAAGTCTGAGCAGTGAAAGAGTAGATATGAGAGCTGGACTCCACATCATAAAAGGAGACCAGACCCTCCTCATAATCCACAAACACACCGACCCGCTGCGGCTTCACTCTCAGAGACAGAGAGACACGAGGATCATCACAGGCTTTATATTCATCTCCATTCCTCAGCCACACAGTCCAGTATCCATCACTGGGACTCAGTGTGATCGGTCCCTTCCTGTTAATGGATTCTCTGGCCACTCCTAAATCCCAATCAGTCTTTCCCTTCACCTGCACCTCAAAATAAAATCTCCCTAGACGTTGATTTTAGAACATCCACATTGATTTTTGGGTTAAAGATCAAGGGTTCTTCCAATAACCACTGACTCTGTTCACCGTTTAGATCTCTGCAAACGTTTAAAAGAGTCCACCCTCTCAACATTGACTTGTAGAATGAAGACAAACCAGTTAAATCCAGCTTATTGATGTCCATTAAGAACAGTTGATGATCATAACCCATTTTACCTGCTCTTCTCAGGAGGCCATGGACTACCACACGCCAGCTCACTTCTTCACCATACAAGAGTCTTTGTGCTGTCTGAAGTCTGAAAGCTTTGATTCTAGATCTGATGTCAATGAGTCCTTGACCTCCCTCCGTCCTGGGGAGATAAAGTACTGGTGCTTTTAGCCAGTGATACCCAGACCAAAATAAATCAACTAGTTTTTTCTGAATGTCCATTATCAGTTCTTCTTCTGGAGGTTCTAAAATCATCATTTTATGCCATAAAGTAGCAGCAATGAGATTATTACAGACCAAAACTCTACCCCTATAGGATAACTGAAGGAGCATCCATTTCCATCGAGACAACCGAGCACATGTTTTCTCCACTAGTCCCTCCCAATTCTGTTTTCTATAATCTTCAGATCCTAAAAACACCCCTAAATATTTAAAACCTTCTCTTCCCCATTTCAGCTCTCCAGGAAGGATGGGACCATTATTGTCCACACCACAGGCCACACTTTTGCCCCAATTGACTTTTGCAGAGGATGCTTTTTCATATGTTTTTAAACGATTTTTGACAACATCAACATCTTGATTGCCTCTTATTAAGACTGTAAGATCATCCGCATATGCAGACATTTTAATACACTGGGAAAAATCTATTTCTCTGATTTGCAGTCCCTTTAATTCTCTTCTTAATTTACAGAGTAACGGTTCAAAAGCAATGCTATAAAGCTGCCCTGAGATAGGGCAACCTTGTCTAATACCCCTCTGAACCTTTATGGGGACACTGAGACCGCCACCGATTTTTATCAAGTTGCCTCATTATAAAGCAATTTTATACATGAAATAATTTTTTCTCCAAATCCAAAAGCCTTCAGAGTCTCAAAAAGAAAAATATGATCAACTCTGTCAAAGGCTTTTTCTTGGTCCATTGACAAAAACCCAACATCAACATTGTTGTAAAAAGCATAGTCATACAGATCCCGCATCAAATGTAAATGATCTGCAATAGATCTGCCCCTTACACAATATGACTGATCCTTGTGAATCATTTCATGCAGTACATCATTTAACCTTTTAGCAACACACTTACAGAGATTTTTATATTCTGAACATAGGATAGCTACAGGTCTCCAATTTTTTAGTAGCGTCAAATCTCCCTTCTTTGGAAGCAATGTTAAAATAGCACGCTGACAACTTCTTGTTGAACATCCTTCACTTATACATTTCTGAGCAACTTCAAAAAAATCAGGACCAATAATAGTCCAAAAACATTTATAAAATTCGGCAGGAAGTCCATCAATCCCTGGTGCCCGTCCTGATGAGAGATCCATTACTGCTGAGGTCAGTTCATTAAAAGTAAGTTGTGCTTCCAAAAGTTGTTTTTTTTCTATAGATAGCTCAGGAAGATCTTGTAAAAGTTGATGTCTACATTGTTCATTTAAGGACTCAGCAGAATATAATTCAGTATAAAAATCCACTGCATGCCTAGTGCCTACGCATCCTTTCCGTGTCTGAAACAAGGTGTCCATCCTTATCTTTTAAAAACAACTTCTTTTTTCCATGTTTAGTCTTCCGTTCTAAATCAAAAAAGAAGGATGTAGGAGCGTCTATGTCTCTTTTTGTTAAACTATTTTCTCCTTTGACTTTTTCATCAAGGATTGAATTCAAATAGTTTTTCTTTTCAGTCCACATATCCTTCAATTTAGGAGAAGTGTTTACAATCATATTCCCTTCAGTAATCTTAAGTTCTTTCTCCAAACTCTCTAATGTTTTCTTCAAACACAGGGTAGAGTGAGAAGAATATTGTTGGCAATACTCCTTAATAAACACTTCCCCAATCTCCCACCACTGAATAATATTGTCATATCTTCCTTTCTCAGTCTTCCAAACTTCCCAACAATTCTTACAATTTTCACAAAAGAATGTGTCTTCCACCAATTTAACATTAAAATGCCAATAAGAACTCTTATAGGTTTTTGTTATGAGACTACATTCAACTGTGATTAGTTTGTGTTCTGAAGAAGAGACAGGAGTAATCGTTGAATTCAGGCTCCTGTTCCTCATATTATGAGATAGATAAAACCTGTCTAAACGAGCAGAAAGTGTGTCATTACTAAAACTCACTCAAGAGTACTGTTTAACTAAAGGATTGTTTTCTCTCCATACATCTGATAAGTGAAAATTATTTACCAATCTAGCAAGACAAGTGTCTGACACTTGATGTGGTTCTTCCCCATTCCTATCGAAAACGAAATCTAAAGTGCAGTTCCAGTCTCCACCGAAAACAACAAAATCTCCATCATGTTGTCGTCTTAAAAACTTTTCTAATTTAGAAAAGAGCCTTATTCTCTCAATGACTAAATTTGGAGCATAAATGTTCACAAAAGTAAAATTCATATTATGTATTTCAGCTCTAACAATCAAGAGTCTTCCAGGTCCCAATTCATTTTTCCCCAAAATATTGAAATTGAGAGAAGGAGCAAAATAAATTCCCAGCCCTGTACTTAGATTATTCCCATGACTAAGAAAGTGTTCTCCCTTCAACTTCATTGTCTAAGTTACTGGGAGTTTCTTGCAAGAAGATAACATTTAACTCGTTCAAATTAATAATCTCAGAAAGAAATACACGTTTTTTCAAATCCCACATTTAGTGATCCTACTCGTAAGATCTCCATCAGAAAGAGAGAGGGAAGAAAGCAATAAAGAAAAATTAAAGAAAAAGTGAAACCCATCATGAGTCTTTAACTTTCCCCTTCGTTAATTGCTCCTTTCCAAACGTTTTAATTTTTTGTCTAGCAGATGTGATGTGTTTCTTAAGCCGGAACCTTTTCTGTTCAGAGAGCTCAGTACAATTACTCATTTTTCTCAAGATCAGGAAAAAAGTCACCAATTTCTACTCCTGCTTTCCCTTTTGTTTCATCGAGAAAACTATAAATTTGTTCAACAGTGTACAAATCACTTTCTCTTTCCGTCTCAGACCACTGTTCCTCTCTCTCACTATCTTCAGTACTCTGAGATAAACCATCCATTTCATCTCCTACATCCTCCTCTGAACATTTTGAGTCACTAGAGAGTGTTGTATCACATCCTCTACACTGCATTCATTCACCATCTTATCCGTAGCACCACGAGCACTAGCAGGCTTTCCAACAGTATAACTGCATCCAGGCTGGTCATCACTCACAGTTTTAGAAACAAATCCACTCACCTCATCTTGTTCCTTCACCTCCTCCGTCACTCTATCAATCTGCGCAGTGTCTTTATTCCTTTCAGTCGCTTGAAGTTCTCCATTTGATTCTTCAGCTCTAGATGCAATAGTTAAAGGCAGATGTTCATCGCGCACTTTATGCGGACACGAGTCGCGTTTATGTCCGACAACTCCACAATCGTAACATTTCAAGCTCTCTGTGCTCGCGTACTCCATGTACGAATTATCTTCGTGTTTGACTCGAAAAGAAACTTCTAAGGTTCGATCTTGGGTGCTTAAGAACATAAAAATTTACGTCGAAAAGACAATACATGCTTTAGCGCCGAAATTTTGCACAACAATGGAATCGATCTCATGGGGCTTGCAATTTTCCCAAATCGCATAACTTATTTTATTATTACATCGTTTGAAACAAACGGCGGGACATTTGAAATTGTGATTTATTTTAGTAGCTGGGCCAGACAGCGGTGAAACCGGAACAAAAGCTTCCTTCACCCACAACCCATCCACAGTCAAAATATTGACTAACGCTTCAGCTTTCAAAAATACTACGACCGCTTTGTTCATTTGCGAGCCAGAGATGATGTTATCAAACCCAATCTTATGTCCTACCGCCAACAACAAACCTTCAACCGTTACACCTGCTTCCGGCACACACCTGCAGCCATCACGAAGAAGGCCGTTCCTTGCACCGGAACAGACACCATACCGACACTCGGTTTTTAACAATTAACGTAGGGGGAAAGAAACAAAAAAGAGAAACTAAATCAAAGAAAAAGAAGGGTAAAAAAGGAAAGGAAAGGACGCTCTCCAACGCCACCACACACGATGGACCTCACCCTCACCGGAAGAGAGAGAGAGAGAGAGAGAGAGATTAGATTTTGAGAAAACTTTATTTACAAGTAACCCAAAACAAATCAAAGTACATTTACCACAACTAAATATTTAGTAAAGACACTCAAAAACAAAAAACTAAATCATCTTCAGTTATTGTACATAACACCTCATGACTGCACCATTTCAATTTAAAAGTGGAAAGATCATTCATGGCATTATAAAAATTAAAATCAATCAGTATTCTTGCTTTGAGTAAAGACCTAAAAACCATAACCACATCGTCATTACACCTTTGTTCTAGTTTACTTTTCCGACTCATATAAATTGCCAATTTCGCTTGCCCAAAAATAAAATTCAATAATTGAAACACAATACATTTTTTCCGTGCATACTTAAAACCAAAGATAAAAGTTTCAGGAAAGAAAATCTCATTGAACTTGACACACATTTCTTGAACAAACACAAATAAAGGTTTAAGTCTAAAACAGTACATGAAAGCATGAAAAACGGTTTCCTTTTGAGAACAGAAAGGACAACCAGGGTTCTTATTAGAATCCAAAACAGAAATAAAAGAATTAACCGCAATGGCTCCATGGAGAATTCTCCATTGCAAATCTCCTGTTTTCTTTGATAATGGTGGTTTATATAACACTCTCCATTCAGGTTTTACATCGTCACATAATTTAAAAACTGAACGCCATGGGGTATCAACTCTTTTGTCAAACATTTTCTTATTAAGGATAAGAACACACAACTTGTACAAACCCCTTCCTTTACAAGAAAAAAAATCAACCGGAATGTTCTTTTGTTTAAAAAAAATACCTGAACATTCTTCAAATACTGGTTGAACAGTCAAACAGGGGAAAGGGTCCTCGCTATCAGGAATATTATTCCCTGAAAAAAAATCCTCCAGAATCAACTTCTCTTCACTTGTAAATGTCTCTGTCAGTTTAGCTAGAAAACGAGTAATAGATCGAATAGATCGGAAACCCAGTCCTTTTGCAACAGCCTCTGTGTCTTTAAAATGAGGTCCAGTTAAAGACAATAACTGACCTAAAACAAAAATTCCTGAATTTTGCAGCGCCTTCCTGAATCCCGGTAAAAAATTGGAAGAGGAAATGTCCAGTCTTCCCTTCAGATCAGAGGCTCCCTTAATAACCAGTAAATGGAATGAAAATTCTCAGTATTTTGGATGTGAAAAAAACTCCACACTTTAAAAAGATTCCGATAAAAAGGAGGCAGCTGTGATATGTTCAAACTCTTGGGATCCATCAAAAATAAAGATCTATCCAGAGCAAAACTTCCAACAGTCTGTAGTATGATGCCACTGATTTTTCTCCAGCTTACATTCACTGGTCCATCTAAAAATCTTTGTATAAAATGTAACCGGAAAGTTGCAATCCTGCTCTGTAAATGAATTAAACCTTGACCACCTTCATCTTTAGGTAAATACAACATGCTCTTCGGGATCCAATGAAGTTTGTCCCAAAAGAAATCCACAAGGATTGCTTGAATTTCAGCCACCAATTTTGCAGGGGGGTCAATACATGCCAGTCTGTGCCATAAAGTGAAGCCACCAAGTTATTAACAATAAGTGTTCGACCTATAAAGGACATGTTGGGTAAAAGCCATTTCCATTTGTCTAGTCGACCTCTTACTTTCTGTAACATCCCATCCCAGTTTTTTTGCAAAACACTTTCATCACCTAAAAACACTCCAAGATATCTTATGCCCCATCTACTCCAACATAAGCCTTCAGGTAGAATTGGTTTTCTATCATTCCAATCCCCTAATAACAAAGCATCACTTTTTTTCCAATTAACCTTTGCTGAAGAAAATTTTCCAAATTCATCTATTAATTTTGATAGGACATATATATCTTCTTGTTTATTGATTATAATTATAACATCATCAGCATAAGCTGATGAACAAAAATTAAAATCACACTGTGGTACTCTTAAACCATCCAACCTCCTCCTAATTTGTTGGAGTAGTGGTTCAATAGCAATAGAATATAACATACCTGATAAAGAACATCCTTGTCTAATACCCCTATTAACCTTGAATGGAGCACATAAACCACCATTAATCTTGATCACACTCTCAATGTCACTATAAAGAATTTTTAACATTCTTAAAAAATTTTCATGGAAACCGAAGGCTTCCAAGGCATTCCATAAATAAGAATGTTCCACTCTATCGAACGCTTTTTCTTGATCTAAAGACAACAGATCGCATTTGATATCAAGTAATTTGGACACCTGTATAATGTCCCTAATAAAAGAAATTTTATTCTATTAGGTACACAGTAGGACTGATCCGGATGGATCACCTGTCCTATTACCTTAGCCAACCTGATTGCCAAAGTTTTTGAGAGTAATTTGTAATCACTGCATAAAAGTGAGACCGGCCTCCAATTCTTCATCTCAGTGAGATCTCCTTTTTTTGGGAGAAGAGTAACCACTGATCTCCGGCAGCTCAACGGCAACCCACCCTTCAGTAAGCTATCATTGAACACCTCCAGCAGGTCAACTCCAATCTCAGACCAGAAGGTTTTCAAAAATTCAGCCAGTAGCCCATCAATACCCGGAGTTTTTCCAGACTCCATACTCTGGAGGGCTCCATACAACTCTCCCAAGGTCAGGGCTTTTTCCAGATCTTTCTTGGACTCCTCTGAGATGTTAGGAAGATTTTCTAGGAAATAATCTTTTCCCCTATCTTCAGGCTCAAGCTCACTTCTATACAGGGACTGATAAAAACGCAATGCTTCTTCACGAATCTCTCTGGGGTTGGATAACAAAGTACCTTCCTCAGAACGTAAGGCGTGAATTAAGTGCTTTTGTCCATTTTTCCTTTCATGACCAAAAAAATATTTCGAAGGTGCATCCATCTGATCAATATTCAAAAATTTTGCCCGGACCAGTGCCCCCTGTGTTTTATGATTTAACAGGTCTTTAAGTTCAGCTTTCTTCCTTAAAAAGGTTTCCAAACAATTAATATCATTTGAGGTCTGAGTCAGTTTCTGCAAATCCATTATTTGTTTTTCAAGCACTTCTAATGAGCGAGTTAAATCTTTTGTGACATTTCGAGTGTATTGCTGTGCAAACGGTTTTATTTGCACCTTACCATAATCCCACCATTGTTGTAAAGATTTAAAAGAAGATTTGGTCTTTTTGAAAAACTTCCAATAAAACTTAATTCAATTCAATTCAATTCAAGTTTATTTGTATAGCGCTTTTTACAAAATAAATCGTTACAAAGCAACTTTACAGAAAATTATGTTTCTACAATATTTAGTAGTAGCTAGTAGTTTGTGCACATTTGACAGGATTTTAGAAAAAATAAAAATAATAATAATAATACAAGACGTAGTCAGCTAGACGATGAACTATCAATATTATTAATTAAGTTATTATATGATTCAGTCACACATTTAGCAATAATTGTTAGTTCTGTTTGTTGATTAAAAGATTCAATAAAAAAAATTGTCATTTAAAAGATTTGTATTAAAATGCCAATAAGCACTTTTAGGTTTTACTGAACTTAATATAAATTTACAACTCACCATGTTATGATCGGAAAAGGGTAATGGTGTGATATAACATTTGTTAAACATGCTCAAATGGTGTTTAAATTCATAAAACCTGTCTAATCTGGCTAGAGATAAACAATTATCACGTGTGTGGGCCCATGTATATTGTCTCTCATTGCCATTTAGAGCTCTCCAAACATCACACAGATCAAATTTTTCAATTAAATGAATTAAATGTTTACGCGAAGCCATGTGAGGTTCAACATGATTTCGGTCCATATCAAGTTCAGCACAATTAAAATCACCTCCTAGAAACAAAAACTCCTCAGTACAGCAATTTTGTAAAGTTGAACAGAGGGTATCTAAAAACAATAATCTTTCCACATGTGCAGTTGGAGCATAACAACAAATAAGTACAAAAACAAAACTTTCATAAGTAGCTCTAACTTTTAACAGTCTACCTTTAATAATCTCATTTACGTCATATGAAATTGGTTTAAAATTCCTATTAAACAAAATGGCAACTCCACCACTTAAAGTGGAACTATGACTTAAAACAGATATTCCATTGAATTCTCTCATCCAATCGACACTATTATCTGAGCTACTATGCGTCTCTTGTAAAAAAGCTATATCTATGCTTTTCTGTTCAATTTCTTCAAAGATTTTCACTCTTTTTTTTTTTTTAATTCTTTGCACCATTAACATTCAAAGAAGCAAGATGTACTTCACTCATTATAAAAAGGAAAAATGAGAAAAGATACATCCTACAAAGCCAAAGAAGCAAGATATTCCTAATTTTCAGAACAAACAGTATCATTATTTACAATTTTTTTCAATCTATAAACTTCTTTGTTGGTAAAGCAGTCTCTAGCCATCAAACTTTTCGCTCGATCAACAAATTGCTTTAGATCAGGGAAATATTCTTGTACTTGTATTCCTCTTTTATTTTTTGTTGATCTGAGGAACAATTTGATATCCTCAAGTTCATAACTACGAGGAATTTGTTCACTTTGTGAGAGACTCACACTGCATTCAGAGGAATCGCTGTCACTCTCTGTGTCCTGCATTTCACTACCTTGTAACTCGTCAGTCTTGCTTATTTTCGCATCTAGTGACTTATTTTTCATTTTTCTTTTTTGAGGGGTCTTAAAAAGAAACTGTTCATCCTCCATCGTTAACTGTACCTCCTCACAAATTTCATTAACAACAACTCGCATCTGTTCATTGATTATACTATCTTCCTGTTGTTTATCTGTCAGAGAAACAGTAGCTGAAGGTATAACACTGTGAGTGGACTCAGTTTGCCCACTCTGAGATGAGGTCGCCACTGCCTCAGTCTCCCCCGGAGCGCTCTGAACGCTCTCTGTCACAGCCGCGACTTCTCCCGTCACCGCTACAGCGGCCTCCACTACACCGTTATCTTCGCTACTTTGCGCATTATTGTTCTCTTTTTCGCCTTCAATATTTTTACTCGGGCAGTTCCTAAATAAATGTCCCGTTTTTTTGCACCCAAAACACTTAATCTTTCCAGTAGTAACAAAAATGCTGTAACTGAAATCATCGATCCTAAAGTTAAGTGTTAAATCTAAGTCCACATCATCAGGGATGATCATGTAGACGAATCTCCTAAATGAAACTATATGTTTCAATAAAGGCGATTCGCTACTGATCGGTATCTTTTTTATTGGAGATACCAACTTGCCATAACACGACAAAGCTTGCGTTAAAATCTCGTCACTCACAAAACGTGGCACGTTAGATAGAGTTACTTTTTTGGCAGGTAAAGAAAGTGGGAGGACCGAAACATATTCTCCTCCAACTACAATTCCCTGCTCTACCAAAACATTCGCTTTATCTACGCTATCCAAAAAAAACCACTATCGCATTGTTCATCCTGGAAGCGGATAAAACACCTGCATGTCCAACCACCTCCCCAACAGCCAAGCAACAGTCCTCAATGCTCACCACGGACGCCACCTTAATTGCGTGGCGTCTAGTGAGTGAGCCCAAAGCCTGGGCCGACATGCTTCCTAAAAAAAATGGATAGCACGCGGCCCTATGCGTAACAACAGCAAGACAAGAAAACACACACACACACACACAGAGAGAAGAAACAAAACAAAACCAGAAGAAAAAGCAAAAACAAAAAAACAAAACAACAAAAACCAGCGTAAAGAATAAAGATAAGAATTTACTCACGCCACTCTACACCACGCACACGCCACTCCATCCACTCACGCACAAACACCCGCACCGGAAGTGAGAGAGAAAGTGAGAGTGAGAGAGAGAGAACTTCTGTTGTGTGATCTTTTATGTTCACTCAGTTAACACACGCATTTGCATTAAAACTAAATCGTAAAAAAAGACAAATTATGGGTCATTCATTAAAAGCATCATATATTTTCAGCCTTAAGCATACATGACTCTCTGGCGAAAGTGAATCTAGCAGTACATTACTACTGTTCCTCTCATTCTGCAACAGTACAAACACACGCACTCTTTGCACATGTTTTCTTGCTTGAGTGTTTCTGCATTATTTGAGTGGCATTGCATTATTACAGCAAAGCGCATCATTACAGTTTAAGTCGCTGCAGTGGAGCAGCTCCATTTGTGAATAACTGCTCTCACTGTGGTTCGCTGGAGTCCCAAATCTTTAGAAATGGCTTTATATCCTTTTACAGACTGATAGATCTCAATTACTTTCTTTCTCATTTGTTTCTGAATTTCTTTGGCTCTAGGCATGATTTCTAGCTTTTGAGCATCTTTTGGTCTACTTCACTTTGTCAGGCAGATCCTATTTCAGAGATTTGTTGATTGTGAACAGGTGTGACAGTAATCAGGTCTGAGTGTGGCCAGAGAAACTGAACTCAGGTGTGATAAACCACAGTTTTAACAGAGGAGCAAACACTTCTTCACACAGGGCCATGTAGTTTTGGATTTATTCCGCTTAATAATAAAAACTTCATTTAAAAACTGCATGGTGTGTTTACTCGTGTTGTCTTTGACTTATATTTAAATTTGTTTGATGATCTGAAACATTAAAGTGTGGCAAACATGCAAAAAAGTAAAAAAGAAAAAAAGAAATCAGGAACACTTTTTAATCTCCATTATTGTTAGTCAGTGCTAGAAACATGTCAGTGTGGCTTGTTCTGATGCATTGAAGGTTATAGAAAGGAAGATATGACCAAACCTGCAAAGGAAGATGATTGGTTAAGAGTCAAATACACACTGTGCAAACAAGTAGCCTACTATTTCTGCAATGTTTAGTTAAAATAACTTTGATTGCCTTTATTATGAACAGTGAAGTGAAATATGATTCTGTACTTTAATTCCATCAGTCAGTTCACTGTTGGACTATTTTTCAGACTGAAAAAAAAAGTGACCCTGGAGCACAAAACCAGTCCAAATTGAGATCTTTACATCATCTCAAAGCTGAATAAATCATATTTCCATTGATGTATGGTTTTTTATGATATGACAATATTAGGTTGAGATACAACTCTTTGAAAATCTGGAATCCAAGGGAGCAAAAAATCTAAATATTGAGAAAATCATCTCTAAAGTTGTCCAAATGAATTCTTAGCGATGCATATCACTAATCAAAAAATAAGCTTTGTTATATTTACAGTAGGAAATTTACTAAATATCTTCATGGAAAATGATCTTTACTTAATAATCTAATGATTTTTTATTACGTAAAAATGACCATTAACTTGGAAATGACCATAGTTCGCTGAAAAGATGAAAAGAACAATACTCTAAAAACTGAAGGTGCCTCAGAAATCCTTTTGAGTGCTGGAGGAACTTCATCATTTATTTTAAGTGCCTCGAAGCTCTTTTTCTCATCATATTGTTCCTGGAGGAACCATTCTAGTCTTTGCAGTTCATGTAAGAACTCTTTGGATGTTTGAAGCACTTTGTTTCCAGTTCTGAGCTTCTGGAGTCACTCCTTCATTACACGAGAACTCAAAGAGCTCCAGAGGTTCCTGGAGGAACTCAAATTATTAAAAAGGGTTATTGTAAAAGTTATTCTTTTTTCTCCAGATTGTGCTTTTATCTGCCTTTGTTGGATTTTACATATATTTTGTTGTATAACTTAAATACCGCAATAACTAAAAATAGTTTTATTGAAATGTTAAATCATTTGAAGGTGAATAGTTTTAGGACTTTATATGATAAATGAGGGAAGTCTGAGTGTACACACACACATTACATACACTGTGTGTGTTATTGTAATAGACATTGTGCATTTAATTACTCCACAACCATTAATCAATTCATTAATATGACAAAAAATAGTCTTGAGCTTTGCTGACATCTGATGGAAAATATTAGGTACTGCACCTAAACAAATCCTAAAAGCTTTTGAAGATATCAGTTTAAGATAAGTTTAACATGTTTTATAAAATATTTTCTAGTATAAAAATGTTGTCATGAACTAAAACCTCTATAACATTTCTGTTTCACTTTAACTTTTTTTTTTTTTTCAGCTCAACAATGAACTGCCAAAGTTTGTCCTTTAAATGAGGCCGAACTTATTTCTGTGCTTCAAAACTTCCAATTTTTAATGAAAGTTTTTTTTTGACACTGACATTTGTGTCCTCTAAATACCTCCAAAAACAGTGACCAGAAATGTTAATAAAAACGAAGTTGATTCTCAGGTTTTCCATGTTTTTTTTAAATAATCCCAAAACCATAACCAATGACTTTTTTAACACGACTTAACAAAAAAAGAAGCCCAAATTAGTGTAAAACATGTGGTAAACATTGACAATGGATTTGTCCTAATTATTTTCAGATTTACATGTGGTAAACAAAAGCTATAGAATAATATGAAAATATTGTGTATAATATTATGAAATAAATGTTTTATGACCTTCGTTTGTGATGTTATGTGATATTTATTGTGATTTCTCTCACTCCTTATAACAGAAAGATCACAGCCATCTCAGTTCTACAGACATTATCAGAGTTTTGTTGTTTTGGCAATTTCACTTTGTCAGGGAGAAAAATTTCAGGAATATTTATGAAAAGTTGAACAAAAAATAATTTACTGAACAAGCATTATATTTACATAAAAAATATGTGATACAAACTTTTGGATTTAAAAAAACTAAAGCAAATGATAAAAAAAAATAGCAGCACATAATGTTTCCAGATTTTTAATTATAAATGCATTATTTTAATCTTTCATTTGATAACTGAGTAAATTCATTTATTATAACTGACAGGTGTGATGATCAGTGGACTTGAGTTTTTACCTCCATCATTAAGGAATGGGCTAAAATATGGATAGAGTTTTTCAGTGAAAGACTGAGCAGTGAAAGAGTAGATATGAGAGCTGGACTCCACATCATAAAAGGAGACCAGACCCTCCTCATAATCCACAAACACACCGACCCGCTGCGGCTTCACTCTCAGAGACAGAGAGACACGAGGATCATCACAGGCTTTATATTCATCTCCATTCCACAGAATCACAGTCCAGTATCCATCACTGGGACTCAGTGTGATCTCTCCCTTCCTGTTAATGGATTCTCTGGCCACTCCTAAATCCCAATCAGTCTTTCCCTTCACCTGCACCTCAAAATAAAATCTCCCTGAGGAGAATCCCTCCTTTCCCAAGACACAGGGACATGTATCAAATCTCTTTGGTTTGTCTGGGAGTTTCTGTCTAATGTCTCCATGTCTCACTTGTTTTCCATCATCAGACAGAATGAGATTAGGATGAGCTGTATCAGGATCCAGAGTCACATCCACTGAGAAAACAGAGAATACAGATATTCTGTGATGCTGATGTTTTTAGTTAACCCCGTGTTGAATCAGATTGTAGTGCAGTAATGAAGCAGTGAGTGTATGAATGTAAACTAGTGTAGTGCAGACAGCACACTGTACCTGCATACTGCTGCATCCACTTCAGCTCTGTAGAGACTAATGACAAGAAAACAATCAGATCTTAAGCTTATATTTAAAGAACAGAGTACACTATCATGTTTCTATCTGATCAGTGTGTATTGATGTACCAGTTAGTGTGAGTTTCTCATCTATAGTGTCCTTCAGTTGAGTCAGAGCTCTCCTCAGAGTCTCCAGACTCTCATGAGTCTTCATACTGATCTCAGGCCAGTTCCTGGTGTTTCTAGAGCTGCACAGGGATGAGTGAATCTACAGCAGGAGAGAGGAGAAATCCTTCAGCATGTCATATCCTGCATTATGATTGATCAGAGAGATCATGTTGACTGACCTGTAGGAGGTGGAGGTGATCTTCAGTGTGTGAGAGCTGCTCCAGCTCAGTGTTTCTCATCTTTAGCTCAGTGATCTCCTGCTCCAGCTCTTCAATCAGGTCTTGCTCCTGTTTCTCTGCTGCTTTCTGCTGCTCCTCCATCATCTCCAGCAGTTCAGTCTGATGTCTCTCAATGGAGCGGATGAGATCAGTGAAGAGCTCCACACGGACTGCTTTCTCCTTCTCTGTGTTTCTCTGCTCAACCAGGACAGACAACACATTATTAGCAGTGTTTGCTAACAGAAGAATCTGTGTAACTATTGCTCATACATTTTTGTTCACATACATAGGCTACATGTGTTTTCAGAATCCCTCAAATGAAGAATTAAACTTCACTCTGCACCCTGGACGAGAGCAGAACAAGCCCTGGACATTTTAGTTCTTGTTTTATTGGCTGTTGCTGGATATTTTAGTCTGATAGTCATCTGTCATTCCTTTGATTGTTTGTTTATGTTGTTATTGTTATGTCTTCTCGAAACATTGAAGTTTATTGAAGTCCAAATTATTTTAAACTCACTTTTCTGACTTCTGCTGAGAGTTTGATGTCTTGAATCTTCTTGATTCTGTTCTGGATCATCAGCTGCAAATCTTTCTGTGTCTTCATCAGTTCAGTCTATAGAGAGAACAACACAGACACATTTATCATAACACAGATTAAACTCACAATATGAAATAAAATCTGATTCCTCATGATATCAGTCCTTTAAAGGAATAATAACGTCTACCTTCTTCTCTTGACTCTCCTCTTCTATAGGAACAGTGTTGTGGTTCTTGTGGTCTGTCTCTGTGCAGAATGAACACACACATGTCTGATCATCTCTACAGAACAGATCCAGAGGTCTCTCGTGTTTCTGACATATATAGTCCTCCAGATTACTCACAGGATCCATCAGTTTGTGTTTCTTCAAACGTGTCACTCTCAAATGAGGCTCCAGGTGAGTTTCACAGTAAGAGCTCTGACACACCAGACACGACTTCAGCGCTTTCAGCTTTCTTTCCTCACAGAAGTCACACAGAACTTCAGTTGTTTTCTCAGGACTTTTCTTCTTACAGTGATCTACGAGCTCTCGGAGTGTGGTATTAATCTTGAGATCAGGTCTTTGCTTGAATGTTTCTTTACAGTATGGACAGCTGCAGGTCTGGCTGTTGTCCCAGCACTTATTCAGACAGAACTTGCAGAAGTTGTGTCCACATGGAGTCGTGACTGGATCAGTGAACACATCCAGACATACAGAGCAGTGAATCTCCTCAGACAGTGAACTCATGGAGGATAACATTACTGGAAAGAGACATTATTTAGGATTAGTGTGAACTCCTTCAATACTGTTTATGAAGAATCCCATGATGCACCTCATGAAGCTGGTTGAATGTAAAGAGTGTTTAGAGACAAATATAAAGAGATCATGTACAGTCAGCTGGTTATTATTGTAAAATGAACCCAGACAAGCTGATCAGAAACTAAATGTGAAGCTCATTACATAACCACTTACCCAAATAAATAATAAATGTACAAGAATTATTCTTGTGAAGCTGAAATTATTTAATCTGCTTTATATTCATGAACTGTACATGTTCAATATTATAAAAGAAAAGTCAAAGTGTTTTTCTGGGTTAATGACTTACATGGAGGATCCAGGTCAATACTCCATCTCCTGTTTTTTCTTGCTGTTAGTGAAGATTCTGCCATTGTTCTTTCCCTCTTAAAGCCTTTTAAAGAAAAAATGATAGTTTAACTGGTTAAAATGTGAGAACTGATAGTGATGGAAACACAATCATGTCATGGTCTTGTCATGATCCTGTCTCTTTCTCTCTCTTTTTCTCTATCTTTTTCTCTCTCTGTCTCCCCCTGCTGGTTTATCCCCTCCTGTCTCCCTCGCTCTTCGCTTCTGTGTCACAGCTGTCTTCACTTCTCATTAAGATAATTTCCCCTCCACCTGGTTCTCATCCTGCCTCGTTATTTGGGCTACTTCTACCCTCTCGTTCCCGTGTCTCTTTGTCAGATTGTTACTTCCGAATGAAGCCGTTGCCTTTGGCGTCTACTTTAGCAATTGGTCTTGTCCTGTCCTGTCCTGTCTAGTCGGGGTGAAGTTAGTTTTCTGCTATCATTACCTGTACATCTCTGTGCTCACCCATTGCACCCCACAGAACCTTACCTGCTGTTCTACGCCGCGACCGCCCCGCTCTGCGAGCTCCAATCCCCGGTTCTCCCCTGAGCCCGGTCAAGCCTCCACCTCGCCAGCCTTCTGGTCGTTCCAGCCACAGAGGTTTCCTGTGTTATTTAAACCCAGCCTTCGGGTCTTCCTTGGTTCTCATCTTTTGTACTCCTTAGTTGGATTTTCCTGTGGCTTTCCTTTGTTTAATTAAAGACTGTCATTTTGCCCTCGCATTTGAGTCCTCTCTCTTCAATACCCATCACAGAACAATCTGACCAAATGATGGACTCAGCGAGTGGCAGCCCGTTCCAGACCGCCGTTGAGCACCAGGGCGTCCTCCTCGGGAAGCATGAGGAGGACATCTCCGCTACCCGACACGCCGTCGGTTCTTTGGCCGCCCAGATGTCCGAGCTGTCCAGCCAGGTCCACAACCTCCGTCTCCAGCCTTCTGCCTCTTATTGTCCTCCTGGTCTGACGGAGCCTCGGATAAACAATCCTCCGGCCTATTCGGGTGAGCCAACCCAGTGCCGCGCTTTCCTTACCCAGTGCGAGGTGGTTTTCTCGCTCCAGCCCGTCACATATGCTAAGGAGAGGGCCAAGGTGGCTTTCGTTCTTTCACTCCTCCACGGGCGGGCTCGCGAATGGGGAACGGCCAACTGGGAGACCGAGGCAGAGTGCATCTCAAGCTTTGAACGCTTCAAGGAGGAGATGATCCGGGTCTTCGACCGCTCCGCCTACGGAGAGGAGGCTTCCCGTCGGCTTTCCACACTCCGACAGGGAAGACGATCCGTGCCGGATTTCTCCGTTGAGTTCCGGACCCTCGCTACCACCTGTGGGTGGAACCAACCCGCTCTGACTGCTCGCTTCCTGGAGGGCTTGTCTCCAGAGGTGCGGGACGAGGTCCTCGTCCATGAGATCCCCGCCCGGCTCGACGACCTTATCGACCTGGCCATCCGGGTGGAGAGACGGTTTGACCAGCGCCGTCGTGCTCATCGCCTAGAGGAGAGTCTCTTCTCGCCGCCCCGAGTCAACCCCTCCCACTCAGAACCGGAACCCATGCAGCTGGGTGGCCTGCGTATTTCACCTAAGGAGCGTCAGAGGAGGATCTCTAACCGCCTCTGCATGTACTGTGCTAGTGCCTCTCACTTTGTGTTTTCGTGTCCTGTAAAAGCCAACGCTCGCCAGCAGGAGGAGGGTTACTGGCGAGCGCTACCACTAAGACCATCCCTTCCACTTCCTGCACGACACTTCCAGCGCATCTCCAGTGGGCGGGGTCGTCAGCCTCCTGTGCGACCTTGATCAACTCTGGGGCCGAGGGAAACTTTGTGGATGAGAAGTGGGCGCTCCAACAAGGTATTCCGCTCACACCGCTAAGAGACTCCACCCCTTTATTTGCCCTTGATGGCAGCGCCCTACCTAGGGTACAGAAACAGACTATCCCATTAACTCTAACCGTTTCTGGCAACCATAAAGAGACAGTTTCCTTTTTTATTTTTCAGTCTCCTTTTACTCCTTTAGTACTGGGGCACCCTTGGTTAGAACTTCACAATCCACACATTGACTGGGCTAAGGGGTCTGTTTTGTCTTGGAAGTTGTCGTGTCATGTTAAGTGTTTAGCCTCGGCTGTTCCCCCCGTGTCTTCTGTTTCTGTGTTGCAGGAGGAGACGGGAGATCTGACTGGGGTACCGGAGGAGTATCATGATTTGCGAGGGGTTTTCAGCCGTTCTCGAGCCATGTCTCTTGCGCCCCACCGTCCGTATGACTGCGCTATTGATCTCCGCCCTGGGACCACGCCCCCTCGGGGTAGGCTCTATTCTCTTTCTGCTCCCGAACGGGAGGCTTTAGAGAATTACTTATCTGAGTCTCTCAGCGCCGGCACAATCGTTCCGTCCTCGTCGCCTGCCGGCGCCGGATTCTTTTTTGTTAAAAAGAAAGACGGCTCTTTACGCCCATGCATAGATTATCGGGGGCTGAACGACATCACTGTTAAGAATCGTTACCCCCTGCCACTGATGTCCTCAGCCTTTGATATCCTGCAGGGGGCAAAAGTCTTTACCAAGCTCGACCTACGTAACGCTTACCATCTCGTACGCATTCGGGAGGGGGACGAGTGGAAGACCGCCTTTAACACGCCCCTCGGCCACTTCGAGTATAGGGTCCTTCCCTTCGGATTGGTTAACGCCTCCGCTGTCTTTCAAGCTCTGATCAATGACGTCCTTCGGGATATGCTCAATTTATTCGTTTTCGTCTATCTCGATGACATTTTGATTTTTTCGCCCTCTCTCCAGATTCACGTGCAGCACGTTCGCCGCGTTCTCCAACGTTTGCTTGAGAATCGACTCTTTGTTAAGGCAGAGAAGTGCTCCTTTCATGCTTCGTCTATAACGTTTTTAGGCTCCGTTATCTCAGCAGAGGGGATCAGTATGGACCCTACCAAGGTCCAGGCCGTGCTCGATTGGCCCGTCCCTGATTCTTGTGTCTCGCTACAGCGCTTTCTCGGTTTTTCTAATTTTTATCGCCGCTTTATACGCAACTTCAGTCAGGTGGCCGCGCCACTCACCGCCCTCACTTCGGTTAAATCTTGTTTCGGTTGGTCCGGTTCTGCGCAGGAAGCGTTTGACCGGCTTAAGACCCTTTTTACGTCCGCACCCATCCTCCGCACTCCAGATAGCTCAAGACAGTTTATCGGTGAGGTCGACGCATCCGAGGTAGGGGTGGGAGCCGTTCTTTCCCAGCGGTCAGCGTCGGATAATAAGATACACCCTTGCGCGTACTTCTCCCACCGCCTCTCCCCCGCTGAACGTAATTATGATGTCGGGAATCGTGAGCTCCTCGCCATCCGCCTGGCATTGGGTGAGTGGCGGCAGTGGTTAGAGGGTTCCTCTGTTCCTTTTATTGTTTTGACGGATCATCGCAATTTAGAATACATTCGCTCCGCCAAGAGATTGAACTCACGTCAAGCTCGTTGGGCCCTTTTCTTCACGCGTTTTGATTTTGTCATTTCATACCGTCCGGGTTTTAAGAACGGTAAACCAGACGCGTTGTCTCGACTTTTCGATCCCTCGATCGGCCGCACCCCCCGAGAGGAGATTATTCCTCCCGGTCGGGTGGTGGGGGCTACGATCTGGGGGATCGAGAGACAGGTTAAGCGCGCTCTCTCTCACGTCGCTACTCCCCGTAACTGCCCTAGGGGCAGCCTCTTTGTCCCAGTTCCCACACGATTAGCAGTTCTTCAATGGGCCCATTCCTCTAAACTAGCGGTTCATCCCGGTGCTCGAGGTACTATCGCATTTATCCGCCAGCGTTTCTGGTGGCCCTCTTTAGAACGTGATGCGCGCCATTTTATCGCTGCCTGCTCTGTTTGTGCCCAGACCAAAGCGGGCAACTCTCCGCCTGCTGGTCTCCTCCGACCGCTACCTGTTCCCTCTCGCCCGTGGTCCCATATAGCTCTCGACTTTATCACCGGTCTTCCGCCCTCAGCCGATAAGACTGTCATCCTGACGGTAGTCGACCGCTTCTCAAAATCGGCGCACTTCATTCCTCTTACCAAACTGCCCTCTGCTAAGGAAACGGCCCAGATTATGATTGATAATGTGTTTAAGTATCACGGGTTGCCCACCAACGTCGTATCTGATAGGGGTCCGCAATTCGCCTCGCAGTTCTGGAAAGAATTTTGCCGTCTCATAGGTGCCACTGCTAGCCTTTCCTCGGGTTTTCACCCACAGACTAATGGCCAGGCCGAGCGAGCCAATCAGATTGTTGCCCGCATGCTCCGCAGTCTAGCATTTTGCAATCCTTCGTCTTGGGCCGAACAGCTTTCCTGGGCTGAGTATGCTCATAATTCCCTCCCTTCCTCGGCCTCTGGTATCTCTCCCTTTCAGTGTTGCCTCGGCTATCAACCGCCCTTATTTTCATCCCAAGAGACCGATTCTCACTGCCCGTCCATTCAGACCTTTATCAGTCGCTGTAAGCGAACCTGGAAGAGGGTGAGATCTGCTCTATGTCGTTCTAAGAGGCGCATGTGCGTGGCTGCTAATAGATCGCGTGTCAAGAGTCCTCGCTATGTCGCGGGTCAGAAGGTTTGGCTTTCTACATCTAATTTACCCCTCCAGTCTGACTCCCGTAAACTGGCCCCCCGCTTCATCGGGCCGTTCCGCATTATCAAGATCGTTAACCCTGTCGCCGTCAAACTCCGGTTGCTGCTGAATCTTCGTCGTGTTCACCCGGTGTTTCACGTCTCCTGCATTAAACCGGCCCCTCGCTCCCCCCCTCCCACATCCTTCTCTGCCGTTCGTATCGAAGACTCCCCGGTCTACACCGTCCGCAGGATCATAGATAGGCGGCGTCGGGTCGTGGACATCAATATTTAGTCGATTGGGAGGGGTATGGTCCTGAGGAGAGGAGTTGGGTCTCCCCTAAGGATATTCTGGACCCCTCGCTCATTGATGATTTCCTCCGGTCTCGCCAGCATTTCCCCCACTTTGAGGAGAGGGTACTGTCATGGTCTTGTCATGATCCTGTCTCTTTCTCTCTCTTTTTCTCTCTCTGTCTCCCCCTGCTGGTTTATCCCCTCCTGTCTCCCTCGCTCTTCGCTTCTGTGTCACAGCTGTCTTCACTTCTCATTAAGATAATTTCCCCTCCACCTGGTTCTCATCCTGCCTCGTTATTTGGGCTACTTCTACCCTCTCGTTCCCGTGTCTCTTTGTCAGATTGTTACTTCCGAATGAAGCCGTTGCCTTTGGCGTCTACGTTAGCAATTGGTCTTGTCCTGTCCTTTCCTGTCTAGTCGGGGTGAAGTTAGTTTTCTGCTATCATTACCTGTACATCTCTGTGCTCACCCATTGCACCCCACAGAACCGTACCTGCTGTTCTACGCCGCGACCGCCCCGCTCTGCGAGCTCCGATCCCCGGTTCTCCCCTGAGCCCGGTCAAGCCTCCACCTCGCCAGCCTTCTGGTCGTTCCAGCCACAGAGGTTTCCTGTGTTATTTAAACCCAGCCTTCGGGTCTTCCTTGGTTCTCATCTTTTGTACTCCTTAGTTGGATTTTCCTGTGGCTTTCCTTTGTTTAATTAAAGATTGTCATTTTGCCCTTGCATTTGACTCCTCTCTCTTCAATACCCATCATAAATCATTCGTTTGAAACAAAGTTAGAGACTCGTAAACTTACTGAGCAATCTGAACTATGACCTGCTGTTTAAAGAAAGTACAAAGAACAAGCTTTATATTTTCCAACAAACATATACATCGCTTTATGCAAAATTAGATGAATCTTTCCACAAAATATATTATATGATCATGAGTTATTGTGTAATGTAAAAGTGATTTTCAGCTGCAGTGAAACAGGTTTGTATACCGATATAAAGTTGGTTCGATGTTTTACCTTTGACATTTTGTCAGAGATTCAGCCTCAGAAATCTTCAATAATTCTTTAATGATTTACCACAATGACAAGAAACATACTGGGTTTTAATTGTTTTCAAATGTAGAAGAGAACACACTTTGTGTTTTGTTGGTTTTAATCTGCCCTAGGGAATTATAACTGATAGACCTTATAATGTAAAAGTGCAGGGCAGGGACTGTATGCAAAGTGCAAAAAGATACATAAATATAAACATTTGCCAGCTGTGAAAGCACAAAAAAAGTACAAAAGGTCAATTATAATCTGTAACAAGACACACCCATTAAAAGTTGTGTAATAAAACTGTGTGTTATAAATTAATTTATTAAAATTTAGATTTTCTAATTCAAGTCAAAACAACTGTAAAACAACACTCTTCGCTAGTGTTAACTTATTTGTTGAATTTCAATAGCATGTTTTTTTTGTTATAGTTCTGTGACTAAAACAAATATAAAAATATCTTGTTGTTACCATGAGGTTAATACAGGAGAGTGTATTTATTTTGAATTAATTTCTTTATTGGTTTTAATTTCAATAGCATATACTTATTTGGTGTCATACTTCTGTCAACATAACGGGAAAAAAAAGTTCTCACAAGGACCTGGGATCAGCCTACTACATTGCCAGTGAATTATAGAATACTAATGCTTTTAATTTTGTTTATTTTATGAATATATTTATTAATAGTAATAATATCACAATAACCACTATCGCATATCTTGTTTACAATACTTCTTATTTAAATTCAAGTGAGCATTATAAGTGTTTGTCTTTATATCTTTCAAAACCTTGCTGCACCAATTGCTCTTGTTTTGTTAATTATATAGGTACCGCTCGAATCACATGTTTGCATGGAATGCAATATATATATATGTATGTGTGTATAAATATATATATATATATATATATATATATATATATATATATATATATATATATATATATATATATATATATATATATATATATATAAACATACCGGTAGGAAAAATGATCCTTTTGTCATTATCTTGTACTTTGTAGACGGTCCCTAGCTAACGCACCGCTACTGGAGTCTTATTGTGTCGCAACAAATCGAGGAGAATTAAAACAAATACACTGCGATGTGTGTTCAGTTCTACGTTCTATTGCTAACTAACCTGCTTCTGTTCAACTCCTTCCAGTCTGACATAAACCCTACTAAACCAGACCACTGCAATCTCTCTTATATTTCTATCACTTACCTGTGAGTATCAGATGTGTTCACAAGGGTCTCTGAACGACTCGATATTCTGTTGTTTTAAGAGTTCGATGGTTTCAGGTGTTCATATTGTTGTTGATCAAGTTAGTTTCTATTTCTCTGCGTCTCTCACTGAATTGCAGTGATTTCAGAGCTGCTCAGGGTGTATTCTGCAAACTGTGGTACACAGCACTACACCAACACGTGATGGGTAACTCGAGCACAGTGTTCCTCCGTGTTTTCCAGCACTATATATAGAAGGATCGAGGTTCATGTGAACAGATATTAATAGACAAGTTTCAGTCCAATAATTATAGTTCAGGCCTATAACAAAACCCAGTGTTACAGCTCATTTGGAACAACAGAATACTGTCTATCATTGTGGAGCTAAAGAACACGATTTATTTAGGGATCACATGCACAAAAAAATGTGTACAATAAAAATATGACACGATATAAGAAAAATCAGAGATTCCTTTGAAATAACGCTAACCACTTGTTTGCTATGGTGGACATTTTAATTACATCAGGCGATTTTATCCAAAGTTTCTAGGCTGAACCGATGCAACATTCCCCCATTTGCGCTCGCGACCGCTCGAATCACATGTTTGCGCGGAATGCAAATGATCATAAAAGAAAAGAAATCGAAAGACGATAAAAAAAACTGGCATAAAGTAAAGCTTGAAGTTGGACAAGGAATATTCGCAAATTTAGGGACCGTCTCTAAAGTTACATGCGATGTTGTTATACACTTTTCTAACGTCAATAGCATTTGAGAAAGACAGTCATAAAAACAACTGTAAACTGTTCATCTAGGTGTCAACCATAATACACACCTTTAAATGTTTTATATGTATTAAAATAAACTGTAAATTATATTTTAAAGGTAAAACAAAGCCATAATTTTCAGGCACAGTTTTAATGTAAGAAATTATTTTACCACCACCAACGCATGTAATATTCTCCATGTCAAATTAACCATGTATATATATATATACATACACAGAGCTGGGAAGGTTACTTTTAAATGTATTTCACTACAAATTACAAAATACAAGCTTTAAAAAGCAAGCAGTAATGTATTTCATTAGATTACTCAGGTTTAGTAACTTAATCTAAATAATTTAGAATACTTTGAAATACTTAAGCTTTGTAACATAAAGAAACATATTAATTTGATGTCATGGTTTCTGACATCTAGCAGCCATAAGATGTGTTTTCTTTGCATTTTATTTTTAAGAACATCAATTTTCCACAGAATTTCTATGAACAACATTTTTTTTTATGTCATTTAAATCTTCCAATCAATATTAATTCAATTTGAATACATGGAATGGGATTCGAAGCCGTTTCATGATGCATTCCAAGCTTCAAAACGAATCCAGACACACCAAACACATAATAAAAGTACCCAAAACAACTGTCACAGTTGTCCAAGTTATACAGTAGATTTGTTTAATGAATGGACCAAACTTTAAATGAAAAAGAGTCACAAAAGAATCACTGAGTCAAAATTGGCAGGGCTCGTTTCCCACGGTCACAAGCAATGTCGTTATTAACCATGCTTTTGGGAAACACACCTCAGGTCTCACAAAGTTTCAAAATCCCTGGTAGCCTTTTGGGCAGCCATTCTTTAAGTTTTGGTTGCCAAAAATTTAACTTACCCGAAATAAAATAAAGACATTGGCTGAACCTTCCTATGGACAAATCAGCATGATCAGCAAAAACTAATAGCATATCTGGATGTAACGATTCACAATAAACTTCTGATGCGATAAAATTCACAATACAGATTACACCATACAATTTTCTTACAATTTATTTATATATTTATTTGTTTTTTACAAAATGAGATTTAAGACAAATTATAAATGAAAGTGTGTCCTTTTAATATTAGACAAAAGACAAAATGCTGCATATTTCTTTGTGAAATTGAAATGTTACATAAAAAACTGGAAATAATTAAAAAAAATCATACAACTTAAATATCTCAATTTAAACAAAATAAATTGTTTGTGCTCTGTTTTAAAAAAGAGGAAACCATTTGAATTAATATAAAAAAATATACTAAATAATAATTAAAAAAAATTAAGTAAAAACAGAATGGTCCCATTTTACCTTTGTAAATGAGACGCAAATGTCACTCTCTGACAGCAGGTGCCAGTAATGGAACAGCAGGTATTTAAAGGCTGCTGACCCTTTAAGACCGAGTGCATGTATCGAATACATAGGATAATTCTTTCTCCACTGTATAGGTTCACTTCAGACATAACAGACTGCGTTTACGAGAATACTTGCAGAGACAATTATTTTGAGAAAATTTTGTGTGTATGTGTTCATTCAGAAGCTTGGATACGCAAAAGATGAATCAAATCTATTTAAGTGCATTGTCTGTAACTGCTCTCGCGTAGCCTACTTGAATGAATGTGCGCAAGCTTCGAACGTGCGAATGGTTAAAAACGTTTGAATCGGCAAGATTTAGAAACATGTGCAAACTACCAACTACTGTCTGTTTCACCCCTTCAAGCGAGTGAACAACGCCAATCAAGTTAGGAATTTTACATCACTATTCACGATAGCCTGTCGGGCAGAGCGGAGATACACTTTGGAGCCCGACTGGAAAACACAATAGACCCGTGACATCAGGCTAACGATTTTACGAGCCCTGCACCTCAGATCTGTCCAATTTCTGAGCCATTGGTTTCCACATTGATTTTGTTAAACTAAATAAATTATTCTTTTAAAAGATTGACTGAAAAGAATCATCTGTTCACGAATCAGATCATGAACTTGCATTACCGAACCAAAGATGATCTATTATCGAACATCTCAAATAAATAAAGACTTCCCACTCTAAAAAACACTGGGTTGTTTTTTCAACCCAAATGCTGGGTTGAGACCGCTGTGTAGGACATTGAGTTGTTTTAACCCAAGTTTGGGTTGAAAAGTGGTCTGCTTATAACCCAGCGGCGCTGGGTTGGGAACGTGGACGTGAAGGAGAGCACGCACATCATGTTATGATCATATGTTTCCAGTGCGAGCAGCCCATTTTCTCAGCATGAAAGAAGCGAGAAGCGAGTGAAAGACATTATGGTAAGTAAATATTCAAAATATAAAGTTATCGTTTATTGTTTACCTGTTTTTCATTTAAATTTTAATTTGTTATCTTATTTTTCGCGGTTAAACTGAATGTACCTTAGTTTCCTAAAGGAAAGCGCGTTATGGTAATAAAGACTAGCATAATACTTTTGAAGCTGTTGAAGTGGTAATCGTTCAAAGTATGTTTTGCATGTAATATTTCAGATTTATCGAGCTTGTGTCTTCGTTGTCCTCGCGCTGAGAGTTAAAGATACAGAAGCTGTTTGTGTGAGAGTCTCAGACTGTGTGAGGAGAATTCTATCAAGTTATATATTTTTTTCTTTTATTTTAATTTTTTACTAAGGTTAAAATAATGTTTGTTTTTGTAGATATTGAAATCCAGAGACAAGATTACTTAATTCTTTTGAGACTGAGACATTTTTTTAAATGTAATGTTTCTGTTGTGTCCTGTCTGTTTACTTCACATTTTGATGCAACAACAGTGTGATTATATGTTCATATTTTATTGAAACTATTGATGTCCCTGTAGAAAAGGAAAGTCAACTGCACCATCTGCTGGACACTGTTGGGTATCCAGGTTAACAAGCATCCAGGCCACCGTAGTTATCATGCACCGATCACGAACAGGACAGCCAATCAAATCACTGTGTTGTCGGATGACTGTTAAAATAGAACCTTTAAGCTTCGTTTTGCATGGTCAGAAAGAGATGGTTTGTGTTGTTTTCTCCTGATTCCTGTCAAATTCGTGTGCGTTAATGACCAAAAAACACAAACACACACTCATGCCTATATCCATACGACCATGCACAATTTTGTATAGAGCAATGCCAACATACCAATGTAACCAGCAAACTTGATGGATATTAAAGTAACCAAACTGGAATTCCTGTCTCCGTGTCCTTACCGACACTCCATGGCGATGACCAAGAATCATCCCTAAGAATCAGCACACCTTCTCTTCAAATTTGGTCCTTCGAGCCGGAGCCGGGTCGTTACCATGGCAACTCCAGAGTCTGAAATATCTAAATCTGCTCCTGCCTCATCCCAGCGCCCACGCAGAGCAATCCAGAGGCCTGCCTTCCTAGACGACTATGTGGCCAACTATACTGGGAACCCATCAGGACAGACTGTTAAACCTAAACAGAAGGTAATGGTGACTTCGACCCCCATCTCCTCTCACCACCTATTTGGAACAGCTGGTGCATCAGAAGATTTCATGCTGCAGATAATGGAAATTACAAGGCAACAGAGTGAGACTGCTAGATGCCAAACAGAACTCCTGGAAAAAGTCCTGCTACACAGTACTCCTCAAACATCTGCTCACTCCTCACAAGCATCATCTCGGCATCAGACACCTAGAACCCAGATCCTGAAATAAGTGGAAAAGGGAAGGCCAAAATCCGATGCCAGTCTTGATGTTGTTACTCCAGATCATCATCCTTGGCCACAGCCTGGGAAAACCCAAACCACCCAACCCCCTTTCGTTGAGGAGCTGTCTCAAATGCTGAGCAGAACCCAAATCAGAGACACTAATTTCCAGTCACCACCCCCAATGAGCAGAGAGACCAGTCTGTCGACACACCATTATGCCTCACCATGCTGCAGCCCCTCAGCAGATCCAATTAGAACACATGTGCAGGCCAGTGCAGAGCCCTGAATGAAACCATTACCTCCTCTCCCAGACCAGAGACAGAGCCAAACCACCCAGCTCCCATACTATCAAGTACCACCACCTTCTGAAGCTTTCCCAGTGCACAATCAGTTTGCTCCAGAGACTAAGCCAATGTCAAGAATTTCGTACCCAGTTACAACATCTCATCTTAGAGCTGATGCAGTGCCCTACAATCCCCATCCCTCATCATACTGGCCTCCAACAGTAGAGGGCCCCACCTTCCCAGATTTCATTAAAGAAGACAGAGCCCAGTATGTGGAACTTAGGATCGCCCTAGACAACCTGCTTCACCCCCAACTACCAGAGCATTACAAATACTCCATCCTGCTTAAACATGTAAAAGTACCTAATGCGCACAGACTGGTGCTAGCACATGCAGAGTCAGTTACGCCTTACACTAATGCTCTACAAGCCCTTGACAGAAGGTATGGCCGGCCCTACCAGTTTGTGCTAAGGGAAATAGAGACTTTGGAGAATCTGCCACCTATTCATGCTGGTGATGAGCGGGCATTTGACAGCTTTTCCCTTAGAGTCCAAGCCATAGTCGGTATGCTCAAAGCCTTGAAGGAGGAGGGGATTGAAGAACTGCACAGTGGATCAAAAGTGAAACGCCTTCTGAACAGTCTTCCTCGTTCACAACAAACCCAATTTAGGAGGCATCACCTCAAAAGAAACCCAGATAAGACCAAGTTCTCCCTCCTCGAGTTTGCACATTGGCTACAGCTAGAAGCCACCTGTATGGAATTTGACCCAACTGATGAGACAAGAACCATAAAACGAGATCAAAGGGCAGTGATTCGGGGACATAGCAAACAAACGACCATACTGCATGATGTAGAACAAAGACAGGCCACAGAACCATTACCTGAATCCAAAGCAGTTCATCCCAAATTACCTACCAAGCGCAAAGCCGTCTGTCCATACTGTTGTGCAGAACATTACCTCAGCCAGTGTACCGTATTCACAACATTAACTAAGGAGCAAATGGTTGGATGGATCAAAGACAATAAACGATGCTGGAAATGTGCATGCTCCCACATGGCCAAGGACTGTGACCTAAAGAGGCCGTGCCATCTTTGCCAAGCCAAACACCTCTCCATACTCCAAGACATCAACCAAAGGAAAGGTAAGGTTACCAGTGAGAACAATAGTCTGTACAACTCCACCACAGAAACTCTTTACTTAGACCAACCTCGTTGTGGTGGGAAGGTGTTCCTGAAAGTTGTAAAGGTTACCATACATCATCAACAGAAAGCTTTGGACACATTTGCTGTACTTGATGACGGTTCAGCGCGCACCATTCTGCTTGACACAGCTGCACAGCATCTAGGATTAAAAGGCATACCCAAGCAACTGAATTTACGGACAGTACACCAAGACATCAGGACATTGCATGGCACTTCCGTAAACTTCAGCTTATACACTCCAATTGACCCTAAGAAAAGATTCAGCATTCAGGAGGCCTTCGCAGCTGATCAGTTTGGTTTAGCAGAATAGACCTACCCTGTGAGTACCCTGCAGGAAAGGTACAGACACCTGAGAGGGATTCCTATACCACCTCTGGTGAAAGCTTGCCCACTTCTTCTTATAGGTTCAGATCACCCTGAGCTTATCACCCCAATTGAACCAGTGCGACTGGGTCCACCTGGGGGTCCAGCTGCAGTCTGAACTCGCCTTGGCTGGACCCAGCAAGGCCCTTCCAAACATCTGCAGGATCAACTCTCATTGTCCCAGTCTCTGTTCACATCCAACTGCTCCCCATCTGTAGAACTGTATCATCATGTTGAACGGTTATGGCAGATGGACATCCTGCCTTATCGCTGTGAAAAGATGGTAATAAGGTCACAACAGGACAGAGAAGCACTGAACATGCTGGAGACACAGACTGTCCGAGTAAAAGTAGATGGAGTTGAACGATACGCCACTCCACTTTTGCGAGTTAAAACTATGCTATGGTTATGCCACTAAGATATCACCTGAAGAAGCAGCCCAATCTACAGAATCATGGTATCTAACCCACCATATTGTCACCCACAATGGCAAACATAGAGTGGTGTTTAACTGCTCGTACACATACAATGGTCAAAATCTAAACAAGCAGCTGTTACTTGGACCTACCCTAGGCCCCTCTCTCCTTGGAGTGTTGATCCGCTTCAGAGAACATCGAGTAGCCATCAGTGGAGACATAAAGGGAATGTTCCATCAGGTCCAATGTCCCCTCCTAAGGTTCCTGTGGCGAGACCTAAAGCCAGAAAACCCACCTGATGTGTACGAGTCGCAGGTTCTTCCATTTGGCACAACCTGTAGCCCCTGTTGTGCGACATTCGACATGCCAACCTGGTGATAAGCTACGACAGTCAGTTGAACGCTGCTTTTATGTCGACAACTGTTTACAGAGTACTGCATCCTTGACAGAAACCAAGGAGCTGATCAATGGGTTAAAGTCCCTACTGGGTTCAGGCGGGTTTGAAATCCGTGAGTGGACGAGCAATGAGGCCTCAGTGGTTAGCCATCTCCCCAAAGAGGCTAGATCAGAGAACACTGAGTTGTGGATTTCCCTCAGCCAATCAGATCCACAAGAGATGACCCTGGGATTAAACTGGCGCTGTGTGGTAGACACCCTCCATTACCGCCTTGTCCTCTATCCCACCATGAGGTAACGATGAGAAATATGTACCGTGTTCTCGCCAGCCAGTACGACCCCTTAGGCTACATAATACCTTTCACAACCAGGGCTAAAATCTTAGTGCGACAACTGTGGGTGAAGGAAAGAGAATGGGATGACCCCCTTCTCCCATCAGATCTGCTAAAAGCCTGGCAAACATGGGAAGCAGAACTAGAACATCTACCACTGATCACCATACCTCGATGTTATGTGTCAGCCATGCTGGATATCTTGTCAAAGTCGTGTGCGTTAATGACCAAAAAACACAAACACACACTCATGCCTATATCCATATGACCATGCACAAGTTTGTATAGAGCAATGCAAACATACCAATGTAACCAGCAAACTTGATTGATATTTAAGTAACCAAACTGGAATTCCTGTCTCCGTGTCCTTACCGACACTCCATGGCGATGACCAAGAATCATACCTAAGAATCAGCACACCTTCCCTTCAGTCCCTTTTCTCTTTGCAGAACTCAAACTAACTTTGGAGTTAAGGACACATAATTCTGACTGTCCTACAAAGTTTAGCTATAATATAGTATATAATATAATATAATATAATATAGGCAATATTTGAGAGAATGGTTTAGCGATTTCTAATTATTGGAGGGATTAGCCCCCCTCAATGTCTACGGCAGTTATTGCCCTGATCAGACATATTCTGTGGCACTATCATGCAGTCTCTAATGATATGACGTTAGCAAATATTACCGATTTTTTGCAAATTTCTTTGAGTGACATGACCGTTAATAATATAAAAATAACCCAACAAGTAACTCAACAGTTGAAATAAATGTTTACTTGTATTCATGAGATTATTTTAATGAATAAAATACACTGTTTTCAAATACAGATGGTTTATTAAAGTAGAAAAACAATAAATCAGTTTAAAAACAGTTTTTAAATTTTAAATGACCAATGTACTCAATATTGGTGAGCCTAGTATTTAATATAGTAGAGGTGTGACCTCGGCATCCTGGCTAAATTCGCCCATTGGCCTCTGACCATCATGGCCTCCTAACATTCCCCATATCCGCTGATTGGCTTCATCACTCTGTCTCCTCTCCACCAGTAAGCTGGTGTGTGGTGTGTGGTGGGCGTTCTGGCGCAATATGGCTGCCGTCGCATCATCCAGGTGGATGCTGCACACTGGTGGTGGATGAGGAGATACCCCCTGTCTATGTAAAGCGCTTTGAGTGCCTAGAAAAGCGCTATATAAATGTAAGGAATTATTATTATTATTATTATTATTATTATATAGATATGCACAACATTTAGAACACATGGCAAATAAATGCTGAAATTTATATATATATATATATATATATATATATATATAAACATTAAATTCAAAACAAATGTATACATACAATATAAATAAATAAAAATACATGTTGATTTCAAAACACAAATATTCCCAAACAGTACAAATATTAATAAAAAAGTACATTTCCCGTATTATAGATGCAAAACAAATGTGCATGTGCAACCCAGTCACCAAACAAAAGGTGCACATATGGTTTACCAATTCAAAACCCACACAGGAGCACATATAATATTTATTTATAACACAGATGTGAACATAAAGAACAGAAATATACAACCTATATATTTGTGAAAATACGGTATAAAAATTTTAAATCACATATTCAGTATACCAATTCAAAAACTACACAAATGTGTAAACCAATGACATACTAAAGGCTACTGTTTACACCATATGCATTGTTATAAACTCTTTAAAACTATAGTTCACCCAAAAATGAAAAAAAAAATGTGCAAAAAAATATATATATCTACACACACACACACACACACACACACACACACACACACACACACACACACACACACACACACACACACATATATATATATATATTTTTTTATTTAGGATTAGGGCCAAATTTGACCCATTGGGCTTTCATTTCAAAGAATCACAATAACAAATAATAACAAAAAGTCAATGCAAACTATTTTAAATTTAGGAAAATAATCAGTCAACCACACAGCTACATTTAAGAATGTTTTTTTTTTTTTTTTTAAATGTTTTTTTGCTATATTAGTTGTATGTTAGAACTGGTTCCTGATGCACTGATGTCACGGTTCGGTTCGATACGTTTTAGATGCAGCAAAATGTAAAAACATCTCAACATCAGGGAATCCAAAGTGCACCCAAACACCAGACCTGTTGGTTATTGGAGGATCTTCTATTTCTGGTCTGTTAAACGCATTGGCCATTTTGCAACGAGCCTTCAGCGCGTACTGAGTTACCTAACAGAAACGGAAGTGCTAAAAAACGCTAAAAATGGGCTTCACTTGTCTCAATTGAGTTCCAACTCTCTCTCTATATGGCTCTGCAGGAGTGCAACTGCCTGAGTGCTTTGGAGAAGGAGAAAGCGGCGAGCCTAGCCCGTTTTTAGGCGCGATATGTGAACAGCCCTATAATCAGTTAAAAGAACTGCATGCAGCAGCCTGTTCATGTAGCAACTTGTAGTGAAGAGTGCATACATGCTCATCATCAAGACATACAAATTGAAGACGCAACAGAAAGCCAATTGCGTAAATGCATTCCTCTCGTGCAAATACAAAGACTATTTTATTTATAAATCTGAAATTATTTATAGATGTATAAATCTGACAAAACTTTGATCAGCATCGAATGATTCTGCATCTAATCTCAAAAGGTAAATGGTGTCATTCACACTTTGCATTCAGTTAACAGATCCATACGAATCATGCATGGAATAAAAATTTTAAGTCAAACGATGCCTTTGTGTGCTTAAGGGATGAACTTGAAGTATTTATTCATTCCAAATGTTCAAGAATATATAATGTATAATCTGTGAGTGAATGCGAGATCCAGCGTTTTTAAACATTTTTGGACTGGTCTTCTCCACTTAATTTGATACTTTAAAAAGTTAATGTATTGAAAGTGAAAGTGACGTGACATTCAGCCAAGTATGGTGACCCATACTCAGAATTTGTGCTTTGCATTTAACCCATCTGAAATGCACACACACAGAGCAGTGAGCACACACACACACACACACTCTGAACACACACACGGAGCAGTGGGCAGCCATTTATGCTGCGGCGCCCGGGGAGCAGTTGGGGGTTCGATGCCTTGCTCAAGTCGTGGTATTGAAGGTGGAGAGAGCACTGTACATGCACTCCCCCCACCCACAATTCCTGCCGGCCCGGGACTCAAACCCACAACCTTTCGATTGAGAGTCCGACTCTCTAATTTATTCACTATTGCTTTTTTATTACAATTAATAAACATTCATAGATGTAACGTTATTATAACGTTATTATAAAAATGGTCTGATATAAACTTGTATTCAAAACAATTGTAAGGGTTCCCAGTTTAGTTTAGAAACAATAGTCTACGTTAAAATGTAATTTATTCCTGCAATTTCAAAACTGAATTTTTAGCATCATTACTCCAATCACATGGTCCTCACGGGTGTGTTATTCCACTAACGTGGGACTAATGGTTCGTCAGAGTACTTGTTTCAGTGATGGAGTTTAGTGAAATGTGAATTCGAAGTCATGATTTGAAGGTAAACCCCTTTGAGTTATAAGAACATACCCAAACCCTGAAATAACACTTCCAACAATGAACCATAGATCTGAGTCAAAAATTAACTTTTCCCATAAAGTGCACTTCATTTTCATCAGTTGTTTTTTGTTGTTTACCTTTTTTTTTACCATCTTTAATGTTACATTCTTACATCAAAAACCTTAGAATAATATGAAAATGGGCTGTTACTAATTAAATCAGTATTCAGAGATATGGAACCTGCGTCTGAATATGCTTTTATATATTTATTTACAGTTTAATGCCGATCAGACGGATGTACGTGCATTTAAATAGCAATTGCAAATGTATAATGAAATAAGATTAATGTTTTATACAACATGAATATATTTATATAAATTAATATTTTAATATAGAAATATGAACAGAATTATTTTTTTTTAAAATGAAATGAAAATGAAACTTGAATCATGAAAGTAATATCACCACTAGGTGGCGGTATTTCATTATGTTAATAAAGGAGCCTTTCATTCAATCTTTTTATTCAAAATGCTCGATTCATTAATTCAGGAATAAAATCAAGTGGCTGCCCATAATAATTGGTCAGTGAAATGTTTTTTATCCAAAGAGACTTACAGTGTATTCAGGCTAACCTTTTTACCTAACATAATATATAAGTATATGAAGTATTTAAAGTATATTATATATTATTATGTAAAGTATAATATTGTACACTATAATATAATATTGTATTATGGTTATTATATAAAATTATCTGTATGGAACGCAGTATTAGGTTAACGTCAATAAACAATCGTGTACTACAATTAAGAGCCATTCTATAATGTGACATTTCAGCACTTTACAAACGGAGAGCGACTCGTAAGCAGCACTTAAAGCACAGCTACGTGCGACTGCTTTACGTGCAATGTTGGGAAACGCACGTGAAACAATATCAAACAATCGTAAAATTACTCGTAGAAAACGTTCTTAAGTGCTGAGATCAAATGATTCGCGAACCCACTCCAAACTGACTCAAATGATTCGCGAACCCCGAACTGACTCAAATGATTCGCGATCCCCGAACTGACTAAAATGATTCGCTATCCCCAAACTGACTAAAATGATTCGCGATCCCCGAACTGACTCAAATGATTCGCGAACCCCGAACTGACTCAAATGATTCGCGATCCCCAAACTGACTCAAATTATTCGCGATCCCCGAACTGACTAAAATGATTCGCGATCCCCAAACTGACTAAAATTATTCGTGAACCCCGAAGTGACTAAAATGATTCCCCACCATATTCTGTATCTAACTCTCTCTCTCTCGGTTCATTGTAGATAGGTTGCTTTTTATTGAAAACATTAACCAATGGCAATTCAACAGAACTGCAGCTGCTTGCCAATCGATTCTGATTGTAAAGTACTTTACCATTGATATAAAAGTGTATTACATAATTTTTATAAGTCGTTAAACCCATGTCAAGAAGCGGCACAAGTGGCACAACGGGTTATGGAGGGTGGATGATTAGCGAGGGATCCCCGGTTCGTCTAACCGTCAAAACATATCGTGTGAACGTATTACTGACCATTTGATAATTTAATTTATAGTCTATATTTTACTGATAACTTAAACTAAATGTTACTGTAATAATTTGAGAAATGTTTCATTTGTATAGAACATGTTGTCTTTCTTAACGCTGTAATGCACCTTCGTGTGAAGTGGAGAATCGATTCCTGAGCAATCGATGCCAACTAATTCAGCACCTTCACTCGGGACAGCGCTCTTGTAACGTCGGACGTAAGAGGCAGTGTGTTAAGAAGCTTCCTTAGGGACACTTCGGGGAACACAGGAACATAAACAACTTTGTTAAGATATATCTTTCGAAGTCTTCTTAGCGCGCTAAGAGTGAGCGTTATCGGGGAACCGGGCCCAGACCAACCTTACGAAAGTGTGACTTACAGAAGATATACATAGCATACGAACGTGTCAGGAATCGTGCCATAACGTTAAGAGAGAGATTAAGGAATAGGTTAAGAACTACTTAGCACGTTTTGGGGAACCGGGCCCTGGGGTGCGTCTCCCGTACAACGGCGTAGCTCGCAGATTAACCACCATAGTACGATGCATCTTTATGAAAACGAACGATCTAGTCATGACTGTTTCCCGAAACCATGGTACCTGTGTCGCAGATCCATAGTTCAAACTACGTTGGTTTGAGCCGTCGTTCTTCTTCTTCTTCAATCTAATGGCTGACTGGAGCACATACCGCCACCTACAGTAATTTGGTTTTATTTTCTCTTTTCTTCGACTCGAATTACGCTTTTGAAATGACGTTACGTAGGAGTCGAGTAATAATGAATCATTCATTTGTTCTGCAATACATTATACACACACTGAGTTAAAAATATGCTCTTTTCCGATCCCAATGTCAATAATTTCACAATTTCAGATAAATAATATTTCTTATGTAATATTGATAGCCTACTTAACCACAACTGAAAAAAACTGTGATGAACTGTTGTGGATTGCTTATTTTGCTCAATCTTTCCTGTTTATGTCTTCTTGCCATTCTGACGTTGTAATGAAAATGACACGAAAAACCCCAATTTTCAATGCTTGAAATTGCAGTTATTTTTGAGAAGGTGGTGGAAAATAGTAAATTCCAGCTATTTTCAAAGCTGAAAAATAGCATTACAAATGCTGACAAAAATAAAATCTGGGCAGAAATCACTCAAAAAATAAACGATGCTAGCTATGGATATGGACTAAGCCCAGACAAAGTCAGGAATAAGTGGAACGACTTTGCAAGTGTGACAAAACAGAGGGCTGTGGCACGTAAGAGGGAAGCAAACAACACTGATGGGGTATTAATTCAGTTCCTCCTGTCCCTACAGAGGAAGAGACAGTTTTGGCCATCCTGGGGCCTGTTGCAATGGAAGGATCCTTGGAGATATGGATACATGTGCATCAACCAGGCCTCCAATATCAGGGCCTCTCCAGTCTGGCCCTTCAACATCAGGCTTCACATCTTCAGAGGGCAATAGAAAGAAACAATGCTTTAAATTCAGTTGTTAGCTACACTGCATTATTATGCTGTTGGAAATGTATGGAGGTGGTGGGTGATGGCCTGATGGGTGGGTGATGGAAGCACACATGACTGTTTTGTCTAGGCCACTTCTGCGGTTTGCAGGTGGCTGAAGAGGGTGCATGGCTTTGGTGATAGCTGGAGACATGTCCTCTTCGCCCATACGTCCTGACACCTGTGTAGCATCCAGCCACTACTGCAGTTCAAACCATTTGTTTAAGCTGACATAATTTATGTTAAATATTTGGTTTCTTTGCCGATATGTATTAAATGAACACTTAAAAAAATAAAAAAAACTTTTGCAAACAGTGTATACCATCTCTCTCTCTCTCTCTATATATATATATAATGTATTGTGGCGGGGTGAGGAACTACACGACAACCGTTTGACAGAGAAAGTCCCCGAAGGGTGGATTTATTAAAGGTAGGTGCTCTGGGTGAAGGCGGTGATCTCCTGTGGCGCTCCAAGTCCCTCGTGCTCGCTGTGTCCTGAGTGGTGGATCCCGTGCGGTGCTCTCCTTGGTGGGGCTGACGGTCACACGCTGCTCTCTGTAACAGAGGAGGTAAGGGTTAGCGTCTTTGTTGGGAGACATTCCTCACCACTCTGTCTTCCTCCTCTGCCTAAGTAGGCGCTGCTTGATGAGCTGCAGGTGCGGCCGCTCAGCCCGTGATGAGCTCATGCCGGTGGTTCCAATGTGTTTCCAGGGCGACGCTGACGAGCGCTCAGGACGCATGTCACACCCCCCCCCCCCAAGCGTCGACCTGCGCCTGCGGTACAATGGGGAGACATGGGGAGGGTGGGGAGTGGAGCCTGACAGACCTGCGAAAGCTGCCCCTATCCTTGAGAGACGGTCCGCGTTGGCGTTGGCCGTCCCCGCCCGATGTTGTATGGTGAAGTGGAAGTCCTGGAGCGCAAGGAACCAGCGGGTTACCCTGGGGTTGGTGTCCTTTGCGCGGGCCATCCACTGCAGTGGCGCATGATCTGTCAGCAGGGTGAACCGGCGTCTGAGGAGGTAATAGCGGAGCTCCAGGACTGCCCACTTGACGGCCAGCGCTTCCTTTTCCACGGCGGCATACCGTTGTTCGGTCGGGGTCAGCTTCCGGCTAATAAAGATCACCGGGTGTTCCTCGCCGTCCTGGACCCAACCCGGTGTCCGAGGCGTCGGTTTGCACCAGGAAGGGGCAGTTGAAGTCGGGGGCTCGCAGGACTGGCTCCGTGGTGAGGGCTGACTTCACCTGCTGGAACGCCTCTTCCGCTTCTGGACTCCAGGCTATCTTCTCCGGTTGCCCCTTCCTGGTCAGATCTGTCAGGGAAGAGGCTAAGGAGGAGAAGTTAGGGATAAAACACCGGTAGTATCCTGCCAACCCCAAAAAGGCTCGTACCTGGGTCTTGGTAGAGGGCCGCGGTGCCGAGAGGATAGCTGTCACCTTCTTTTCCTGGGGGCGGATGAGGCCACGTCCCACGCAGAAGCCCAGGTACTTGGCTTTGGAGAGAGCCAGGTGACATTTCCGGGGGTTGGCGGTGAGCCCGCCCGGCGGAGGTCCAGCAGCACCCTCCGGAGCCGCTCTAAATGTTCCCCCCAGGTCTCTGAATGGATGACCACGTCGTCGATGTAGGCCGCGGCGTAGGCCATATGGGGCCTCAGCAGGACATCCATGAGCCTCTGGAATGTGGCGGGGGCCCCGTGCAGGCCGAAGGGAAGGACCCGGTACTGCCAGTGGCCACTGGGGGTCGAGAAGGCTGTCTTAGGCTTGGCATCCTTGAACAGGGGGACTTGCCAATACCCCTTGGTGAGGTCGAGAGTTGATATGAACCGGGCCCTTCCTAGTCGATCCAGCCCGGTCCCCACCCAGCGCTTCAACAGGTTTATATGATAGAGCTGTTCTTCCCTTCGGCGACCGGGTTGGCGCACTTTGTAGGTGACGGGTCCCACCCGTTCGGTGACCGTATATGGGCCCTGCCAGCGGGCCAGGAACTTACAGGCTGAGGTGGGGACCAGTACCATGACGTGATCTCCCGGCTGGAACTCCCGGGGTTGGGCAGCCCGATTGAAGAGGCGCTGCTGATCTTGCTGGGCCTTGGTCAGATGCTCCCGGACCAATGGCATGACCCTGTCGATCCGCTCTCTCATGGCCTTGACGTGCTCGACGGTGGTCCGACATACCGCAGGCTGTTGCTCCCAGGCTTCCCGAGCGACATCTAGGAGCCCCCGGGGTTGGCGGCCGAAGAGGAGCTCGAAGGGCGTGAAGCCGGTGGACGCCTGGGGCACCTCCCGGACCCCGAACAGTACATACGGGATCATCTGGTCTCAGTCGCGTCGGTCCTCGGCCGCGACACGCCGCAGCATCTGTTTGAGGGTCTGGTTAAAGCGTTCCACGAGCCCATCGGTTTGCGGATGGTATACGCTGGTCCGGATCTGTCGGACTTTGAGGAGTTTGCAGAGGTCAGCCATGATCCGGGACATGAAAGGGGTGCCCTGGTCGGTCAGGATCTCCGCTGGTAGGCCAACCCGACTACTCCGTAGGAAGAGCTCCCACTCCCCACCAGGTCCATCCCGATGCGCTCGAAGGGCACCTCAATGATCGGCAGCGGGATCAGCGGGCTAGGGGGAGGAGTATGTGGCGAGGTCCGTTGGCACGTCGGGGACGCTTGGCAGTACCGCTTGACATCCGCCTCCAGTCCTGGCCAGTGGAAGCGGTCCCGGATCCGTTGCACAGTGTTCTGGGCGCCGAGGTGGCCAGCCATCGGGTGGGCGTGGGCGAGTTCCAAGACCGCCGGGACTTTGCTCCGCGGTACCACCAACAGCGTCTTTTCCTCCCCCCTCCGCTGGCCGACATAATGGAGCAGGCCGTTTTGGATGATGAAGTGGGGTGTGGGGTGGGGAGCTGGTTGTAGATCCTCTCCTTCCGCCACCCGCACTTGAGACCAGCAATGCTTGAGGCGCTCGTCCCCACGCTGCTCTTTGGCGAGCGTCCCCCTCACGCTCTCTGCTGGAAGACATCGAAGAATAGGTTAGAGTTTTGGGAGGGGGACTCACCTCCTCGAGGGCTGTCCGACGTCAGCAGCGTGGGGCCTCGTCGAGGGCGCCTTGCTGGACTCCGGCGTCGGTGGTTCCCGGCCGGGCTAGCAGGCTGTGTGCTGGAGGTGAGGAGCTGATCGAACCCCGGCCAATCCCGGCCGAGGAGAACGGGTACCGGTAGGTTCCTTAAGACTCCCACTTCGACGGGCCAGGAACCAGGTGTCGCGGTGATGGTCACTCGCCGGGCTGGCACATGCCTCGTATCCCCGTGCACGCACGTTATCGCCAGCCGGGCTCTGGAACCTGTTCGGGGTGGAAGGACAGTCGGTTGTATCAGGCTTACCCCACTGCCTGAGTCGAGGACGGCGACGAATGGCCGGCCATTGATGCGCACCGTGGCCCGTGGTGCCTTCGGCGCTGGACCGTGGACTGAACAGCCTGCTAGCCATGTCCGTCCTGGGGAACGCGGTGGCTCGGTGGGCATGGGCTTGTCCTGGGGGCCGGGAACCGCAGGCCTGCTCACGGGTCGCTGGGTGCCCTCCGGCGAGCGTCGCTCCTGGACCACCCTTCGGGGAAAAGGCGGCGCTCGCTCCCCTATCTCCCGGTGTTGGGCGGCCTCCGCCAGCTCAATGGCCTCCACGAGCCCGTCGAGATCGGTGGGGTTCCTCATGCCAGCCGCCTGCCTAAACGCGCGGGGAAGGGCGTGGAGGAGTCGGTCGATCACCACACGCTCAGCTACCTGGTGTACGGAGGGACCCCCGGCCAACAGCCAATGTTGGGCCAACCGGGATAGTTCGGCCACCTGGGCGCGAGCGGGCTGTCGAGCTCGATATTCCCAGTCATGGAACTGCTGCGCCGCACAGATTGGGGAAAGGCCTACTCGGCACAGGATCTCCTTTTTCACCTCTCCATAGTTCCGGCTTCTCTCGGCCGTCATGGTGAAATACGCCCGCTGCGCTTCCCCGGTCAGCAGCGGCGCGAGGAGACGGGCCCACTCGTCCTCTGGCCACGCCTCCCGGACTGCGGTGGCCTCAAACATCCGAAGATACATCTCCACGTCGTCATGCGACGTCATTCGTGGCATCAGCTGGACGGCTTGGACACGGGGGTCAGGCAGCGGCGTGCGGTGGGCGGCGGCGCGGAGGGCGGCGAGCTCACGTTCGGCGTCTCCTTGACGTGAGGCCATGTGCTCCACTATTTGTTGCTGGCGGATGCTCACCTCGGTGAGGTGTTTTAGCAGTTCTTCCATGCCGGGGGAGGAGCGGCCGCCTGTGAAAACAGAGCAGATACAAATGACAGGGGGAACAAAAAGGAAACAGGAAAAAAAAACAAACGGGTGGCTTTAACGGTCTCCTCAGGGGTCGGTTGTCGGTGTCCACCTCACACTCTTGCCCGCATTCTCCACCAGTGTGGCGGGGTGAGGAACTACACGACAACCGTTTGACAGAGAAAGTCCCCGAAGGGTGGATTTATTAAAGGTAGGTGCTCTGGGTGAAGGCGGTGATCTCCTGTGGCGCTCCAAGTCCCTCGTGCTCGCTGTGTCCTGAGTGGTGGATCCCGTGCGGTGCTCTCCTTGGTGGGGCTGACGGTCACACGCTGCTCTCTGTAACAGAGGAGGTAAGGGTTAGCGTCTTTGTTGGGAGACATTCCTCACCACTCTGTCTTCCTCCTCTGCCTAAGTAGGCACTGCTTGATGAGCTGCAGGTGCGGCCGCTCAGCCCGTGATGAGCTCGTGCCGGTGGTTCCAATGTGTTGCCAGGGCGACGCTGACGAGCGCTCGGGACGCATGTCACAGTATTCACACACAAACACATTTGTAGAGAGTATTCTATATTCTAATTCTGTAAAAACAACAAAATCACTCACTTATTTAAAAATTTTTTTGTTACTTTAGGTACATTCATTTAAAATTAAAAATTAATTTACTATAAAACTGTAATCTGAGTGTTAACATTTTATATAAGTGAAAACCTCTAACACACTGTTTTACCAATATTGTTATATGAGACATATGTATTTTGGTATGTTTTAAAATTAAAATTAAACAAAGATAACCCACTTGACAAACTCACCGTTTCTTTACACAAACGAAACAATGGCTGCGTTCTAATCGGCAAGATTAATGCTTTCAGAGGGCACTTCTAAGTGAGAATAATCGCGAGGGCCACGCTTCTATATAGTTTCAAACTGAATTTGTAATAATAATAAAAAGGTGATTTATGTGATAAACTTAAACCACAACTTTAAGTCTTTTAAATCACTCAAAGTGGATGGTGAAATCTTCTAAAGGAATAGGGCACAGGGTCGATAACTCTGAATAAAACACAGCCCAGGTGCTGCAAAATCAATGACGTCGACACAGCAAACTAACGACCACAGGTGGAGAGCTGTCGTTCCAACGACACAAGTTTGCGATGCAGTTTGCGAATGTTCATTTGAACTATGGTTTCGGGAAACGCCCAATCGTTGAACTACGTTGGTAACGAAGGAACTTGTGACTAAAGTTGGCTAACGATGCTTTTGGGAAACACACCCCAGGTTGGTGTGATAGCATCATGTCAAGGAGACAGTGTGTTTTTAATTGTAAAGGCAAGTTTGTTTTATTTTCACTGCCAAAGAATGAAGATCAGAAGGACCAATGGCTAAAATTCATTTTTAGCACAATAACAGAGCAGTACAACAAATCCCTTTTGTTGTGTTCACAACATTTCACTGATGACTGCTTTTCTAAACTCAGTGAGTACAAGGCGGGATTTTCAAAGCATTTGGCCATAAAAGAGGGTTCATTACCAACTATATTTAGACCAACAAGCATCTCCGAATCACAACGCGAAGTATGATTATGAAGTTATGTGTTTGTTTTCTCCCGAGTGTCTTATCAGTATGTGTGCTGTCTGCAGCCTTTGTCTGCGCCAATCGTCATGTACAAACACGTCATTAAAATGAAGTGTAACAAGTGCTGCTAACAGATATTCTTTGATAAAGTAATCCATATATAAAACAACGCGATGTCCGTTTTTCACGTCTCCCTTCATTATATCTAATGTGACCACGCACCCGCGCTGAACGCGCTATTCAGATTCAAACTGAAGCGCGCAGCTTGAATACACCCACACAGAAGAAAAAGCAGCGAGACTGTTCAAGTTTTTTTATTTTACTGTTTGCTTTGCGATGAGAGGAATAACACATAACTCACCCCAAAAAGATGCTAACGCATTGTTTACCATGAAGATGTGTGCGGAACAACCAATCAAAACTGACTATGTTAGTTGACCAATCAGAACACAGTATGCTACCGAAAGGTGGGGTTTAAGGAAACTGAATCTTTTGAACAGCTTCGCGTGAACCGTTTGGGGATCGCTGAGAATTGAGGTAATTTTAAAATGATATTTTGACAAAATTACAATGTTTTTTAACCTTGGATGGATTTAAACCTATTGTACAGGACTTATAAACAGTGATAGGAAGCTTAGAATTTTCATCTTACTGGCTCTTTAAAAAAAAAAAGAACCATTGCACATTTTACAGCAAAAAAAGTTTGAATATGTGTTTTTGTCACCAGCAATACAGTATGTTGCTCAGTTTTGTTACAGTAGGTTAAGTTCCGATAAAAAAAAAAGTTTTTGTGAGTTTATTCTGTTGTCCTGTGGAAAAAAATTAATTAATTAATTAATCAAAAAGTATCGTGCTGTCGCACGAAAGATGCACCCAATTGAAATGCATTAGTTAAAAAAACGTGCTGCAAACACGAAAATAACGAAATAAACATGTCCCTGCCACAAATCAATAGATTAAATTACGTGACAAAATCACGAACTGCCGTGAGACTGGGACACACTAATTGAACGTGAAAAACAAATCGTACGATATAGTACGATTTAACCAATACATTAAATCTTGCAAATTAGTACGAATTCATCTTGATGGGCTTTTATTAAATGCAATGAACAAATCGTACGAATTCATACGACCCAGCTCGTACGATATCGTACGATTTAGCCACTTGGTTACGAATTAGTACGAATCCGCCGTGAGATAGGGTTGGTCTTTTACATAGTTCAGCATTTATCACAGTAATGTGCTCCTGAAAACTTAATTGATCTTCTCCAATATTTTCCAGGTTTAATATAATCTGAAAAAAGTAGTAAATAACAAAATTCCTATTGTATATCTACAATCTCCTAGCATTACTGGTCAATAACCAAGCAATTTTAAGACATTTTAATGAAGAAGGATAAAACGGACAAACCTCCTGGGACTGGGTGGAAACCAGATTATCAGTACACAGGAGTACTGGAAAATTTGCAGTCTTGCATCTTTTTGTTTGCTGAAATTAGCAAAAGACAGTTCATATAAGGAAAAAAATTTAGAAGTAACATAGCACAAATAACTGAAAATCAATTATCAGTAGAATTAAAGCATTCATTCACCCCCAAAAAAATAAAAATAAAATTCTGTCACTATTTACTTGTTTACTTTGTTGTGCCAAACCCACATGACTTTTATTGATGGATGTCAAGAATAATAAAAAACTTTATTTGGCCGTATGACTCATACTGCAGATTGTATGGCTGTTCTGTTCTGTTCTGTAGGGCTGTTCTTCATTTGAGTGTGCTGTCAAAAACTATTTTTCGAGCACTATCAGATAAAAACTAAGCTTAGGATCAGAAAACACAAAATTTAACAGTTTGCAACAAGCACAACAAAACTTACCGATGTAAGGCAACTTGTGACACGGTCGGTTCAGGCTCTTTCATGTTTTAGTGTAAATCCGCTGTAGAAACATTGACAACTTAATTACTAATGGGTTTAAAGCTTATAAAAAGTAAATTACTTTAAGAAATATTATTTCTCTGACTTACCACAACAATATTTCTGTCAGACCATCAGTTTAAATCAGCAGACGGGGATCAATCTCTTCTTGACCGCTGGAATTCAAAAACGTGCACTGCACTCGGAGCGGGTCCGCGAATCATTAGAATCAGTTTGGGAGTTCGTAGCGGTTTCGCAAATCATTTGAGTCAGTGCGGGAGTTCGTAGCGGGATCGAGAATCATTTGAATCAGTTCGGGAGTTCGTAGCGGTTTCGCGAATCATTTGAATCAGTTCGGGAGTTCGTAGCGGTTTCGCGAATCATTTGAGTCAGTGCGGGAGTTCATAGCGGGATTGCGAATCATTTGAATCAGTTCGGGAGTTCGTAGCGGTTTCGTGAATCATTTGAGTCAGTTTGGGAGTTCGGATCGTGAATCATTTGAGTCAGTGCGGGAGTAGCAGGATTGCGAATCATTTGAGTCAGTTTGGGAGCTCGGATCGTGAATCATTTGAGTCAGTGCGGGAGTTCATAGCGGGATTGCGAATCATTTGAGTCAGTTTGGGGTTCGGGAATCATAGCTGTATATGGATAGGCATTTTTAACTAATTTAGTAGCTAGTTCTAATTAGGCCTACGTTTTCCACGCGTGTGTAGGTGTGATATGTGAACGCGTATTTTTGTTTTAATGATGTACCTTTTAACATTATCAATTGTATTCAAAAACTAAACAGATCGTGCCTAAAAATTGCACGCATCTAGGCTAATGTAAAGTTACATGATGAACTCATACTAGTGCGTGTGGCAGCGTGTGCATTTTGAGTGCGTTCTTTCACTGCATTATTCGGTGTATTCAAATGCATTTATGAATGCATGTGAATTATCACAAAATTCAAGATAAGGGGGTTAGAAAATGTATATATTTATATCATTTTATGTAGTTCATTAATATCACACGAAGAGTGTCATTTCAGTTTTTCTCCAAAAATCAGTTACTACAAACAATAATTTAATTACAAATACAAAATGTTGCAGAATAATGTAATATATGAATGAATAATAGCCTTTTGTGCCAAAAGGGTTCTTTCTTGTCATTATAGAAACTTTTTTAGCATAAAAAGGTTCTTTGGAAATGAGTAAAGAACCCTGGTTCTGTATAGAACCCCAATTAACCCTTTTTTTTCTAAGAGTGTAGAGATGGAGGCGGCAAAGAAAACTGGGGAGTAACGGCGCTGTTTTCTAATGTATAGCAGATAATGTAATAAGGCTCCAGCATGATCACTTGCATTGCACATGAACTGGAGGGCGACGAAACTCTGCTTGCGCCTCACAGATTTGAGAAATATAGGCTATACATTACAGAAAGCTTGAAATATCTACTTTTAAACGAAAATATTATAAAATAAATAGGCTACTCTGATTATGTAATCCATATGAAATGTGCATTTCTCTCTGGTGGCGAGTCCACATGGTCAACTTCATCTCAGCAGCGACACAGAAAACACCAGTTTATTACTAAACAACTAAATGTCTCCTTGCTAATTTAGACACATTCATAATCATTACTTTAACTGGTTCTTTGTGGCAAGCCTTATGTGTGCGGTCATAACGCTTGTTATCCTGTAGGCTATAGCCTAATTAAATTAATATAAAGGGGCGATTTGGCCACGACTGGCTTAAATGAAATATCCTATATCACCTCACTGTTGCAAATGTCCATCTTTAAAGTATGAACATAATTTATCCACACATCCACCCACAAACAAACTTTAGGCAAAAATTGTCAGACACAATGAAGAACACATCTTGATGCATAGAAAGAAAAGCTACAGGAAAGTGATCCTCTGGGTTTGCAGAGAGATGCGGTCACCAAGTCACTTAGATGTAACTTCTGGCCAGACTTTAACTTTCTGTAACACAGAGTTTAAACAGAATGTTTTTGTTTGTTTGTTGTTATGCTGGGATTCCCCCAGTGGAGCGTTCTGTTGCGATGCTACTGTGTCCACAGAGCGCCTCCGCTTGGCGTGGTGGTCCCAAGCTGCCCTCCAAGGCCTGTAAGTTCTCATCCACGCTTGTGGCCAAGGCTTACAGAGCTGCGGGCCAGGCCGCTTCTGCCCTGCATGCCATGGCCTCACTTCAGGTCTATCAGGCCAAGCTGCTCCGGCAGCTGCACGAGGGCGGTGCTGACCCAGGAGTTTTGCAGGAGGCGCGGACTGCTACCGACCTCGCTCTCCGGGCGACGAAGGTCACTGCGTGCTCCTTGGGTCAGGTGTTGTTTACAGTTTAACGCAGAATAACACGTAATTTGCCCAATTTTGAATGAATGAATTAAAAATAGGTCATTGCACTTACATCAAACCACGATATGGACTAATATCAGGAAATATTAAGCCGGAACAGTCTGTTTAAATATGAATCCTGCATGTTCTGCATGTCTCTGTTAATGAAAGGAGCAGAAGCGCGTCTTCCTTTATTAACACACTGAAGCTGAAGGTACGTCAACCCGTCAAAATAAAAGTCCTGTTTTAGACAAGTATTTGCCAGAGATGATTTACTATTGTTCAGCAGAATGTACATAGCCTACTACTAAAAAAACGTTATTTAAAAAAAAAAAGTTTTTAAAGGTTTAATCACACACTTTCTTCAATGTTTTATTTTTAATAGTAAATCCCCTTTGTTTAACAAAAAGTTAAGTTTGCTTAATTTTCAATAATTAAAAGATAAATTAATGTTTGGTGTTTAATGTGCATCTCAGAAAATGCTTTATTTAAAAACCCACCTGAATGGCACTTAAATGCGCTTAATTCATCTGTCAACTTTATTGTCATTGTTCAAAGTACAAGTACAGACAGAGAAACAATGATTAATAATTAAATGTTAATTTTTGATGTATGCATTGCATTCTATGCATTTAAAAAATAAAAATATTTTTTTTCTAAAAAAGGAAACTTAGTTGTTCATTTAACGCACCCCTGAGCTGGTAATAGTGACCTCTTTCAATATGCTAACAGTGAAATGGTAAAACATACTTCACAGGTAATTTCAGAATTTTGTTTCAATTATTTCCCAGCTACACCATCAACTTCATCCTCAACATCAACAGATGCATCACTTCTCAGTGCTGATGTTTCCTCTAAGTAGCACAAGGTACCACAAGCTCTATAATTATAGCTGATATCCTGCACAGCCCAGAGTTTAAACTGATAAGTGTGTGCTGTCATATTATTAGAAGAAAAAAAAACAGTGCAAATCACTATTGAATTCCCACCAAACTATTTTTTCAAGCAGTATTTGCACAGTAAACCTTTTTTTATTTATATAAAGTGTGGGTGAACTTAAACTGTATGGCTATGCTGTGGTTCCTGTAGGCTTTGCGTGCGTGCGGGGGGTCGGGGGCCTCTATGTCCATTTTGCTTGGGGCCCCCAAATTCCTTCAAACGGCCCTGGACATGAGGGAGTCTGATCGGGCTCAGCTCCTCAACTCCCCGGTCTCCCAGGATGGCCTCTTCGGCGACGCGGTAGAGAGCTTTGGCCAGCAGTTCTCTGCCGCCCAGAAGCAGTCTGAGGCCATCAGACACATCTTGCCCCTGCGGCCCACTGCTGCTTCCACCCCGCCGCCGGTGCAACCTCAGCCTGCTCATCGCCGGGGCGCCCCCTGCGGCCTCCTCCACTCCCGCTCGGCCACAGCAGCAGCCTTCACCCCGGCCGCAGTGAGGAGTTGGCCGCAGAAGGGCGGCGCAACCCGTCTCTGCCCCTAAACCTGCCAAATGCCAGGCCAAGCGGCGTTCCTGAGACGGGCGACCCCGGAGTTGGAGACGTCAGCTCATCAGGAGATGGTAGCAGGACCACTCCTTCCCCCGGAGGAGGGCCGGGGGAGAATCCTTTGTTCTCGTTTTCTTTTTGTTCCGCCACTGGCCTGCGGCCGGTGATACCCAAACCTTCACTAAAAGAGCTGTTTCCTCTACCTCCGGGTCCCAAGAGGCCACGAATGACAGCTGGCGACGTGCTTCCTCGCCGCTCTCGTTCCCCTGTCCCCTTGCCAGTTTCAATGCAAAGATGGCTAAAGAACACTTCGCATTCTCATGCCCTCTTTGCCACTTGGAGTTAGACGAGTGCTCGCACTCCGCCCCCGCTAAGGGACGCTATGCCTCCAATGCCGGGGCTGTCTGCTCCACCACGCTGCCCCACTGTGGGTACGCCTGTAGTCCCCTGGACCCTGGTTCAGTTCCTGGGAGCCTGGCTAGAGCTCCCCAGGCCTTCCCGCTGGCTCATCTGGACGCTCAGGCTTGGCTACGCGATTCAGTTCGCCCGGCGTCCCCTCAGGTTTCGGGGTGTCCACGCGACGATGGTGGGCAAAGATGCCCCTGTCATGCGCGCGGAGGTCGCGACCCTGCTGGCAAAGGGAGCGATAGAGCCGGTCCCTCCAGCCGACATGAAGTCCGGCTTTTACAGCCCTTACTTCATAGTACCCATAAAGACAGGTGGGTTATGGCCAATCCTGGACTTGCGTGCCTTGAACCAAGCTCTGCACAGACTCCCGTTCAAGATGCTAAGGCCCAAGCGCATTTTCGAATGCATTCGTCCGATGGATTGGTTTGCAGCGATCGACCTGAAGGACACGTACTTTCATGTCTCCATTCTTCCTCGACACAGACCGTTTTTTCGGTTTGCTTTCGAGGGGCAGGCATATCAGTACAAGGTTCTCCCATTCGGGTTGGCCCTGTCTCCCCGCATCTTTACAAAGGTCGCGGAGGGAGCCCTGGCTCCTCTCAGGGAACAAGGTGTCCGTATCCTCAACTACCTCGATGACTGGCTGATCCTAGCTCACTCTCGAGAGCGGTTGTGCGAGCACAGGGATCTGGTGCTCAGACACCTCGCCCGACTGGGTATTCAGGTGAACTGGAAAAAGAGCAAACTCTCCCCTGTGCAGAGGATCTCTTTTCTCGGTATGGAAATAGACTCGGTCGCCATGTTCGCGCAGCTTACGAACGAGCGCGCACAGTCACTGCTGAATTGCCTGAGACAATTCAAGGGCAAGAGAGCGGTTCCACTGAAACTGTTTCAGAGGCTCCTGGGGCATATGGTGTCCACGGTGGCAGTCATACCGCTCGGGCTACTCCATATGAGACCGCTTCAGCACTGGCTTCACAACCGAGTCCCGAGATGGGCATGGCAACAGGGCACGCTCTGAGTGACCATCACTTCGGCCTGCCGCTTATACTTCACCCCGTGGTTGGACCCCTCGTTTCTACAGGCCGGCGTGTCCCTAGAACCGGTGTCCAGGCATGTTGTTGTATCAACAGATGCCTCTGCCACAGGCTGGGGTGCCATGTGCAACGGGCATGCTGCGTCAGGCTCCTAGACAGGACCCAGACTCCGGTGGCATGTAAATTGCCTCGAGTTGTTAGCAGTACGTCTTGCTCTGCACCGCTTCAGGGCCCTGCTGAAGGACAAGCACGTTCTGGTCCGTACGGACAACACTGCGACCGTAGCGTACATCAACCGTCAGGGTGGTCTATGCTCCCACTGCATGTCGCAACTCGCTCACCTTCTCCTCCTGTGGAGTCACAAGCATCTGAGGTTGCTTCGTGCCATTCACATTCCGGGCAGGTTCAATCGTGCAGCCAACGAGCTCTCACGGCAGCAGTCTCGCCCCGGGGAATGGAGACTCCACCCCCAGTCAGTTTAGCTGTTTGGGAACACTTCGGAGACGCTCAGGTAGACCTGTTTGCCTCTCCAGAAAATTCCCACTGCCAGTTGTTTTACTCCCTGACCGAGGGCACCCTCGGCACGGATGCCCTGGCACACAGCTGGCCGCTGGGCCTGCGCAAGTATGCGTTTTCCCCAGTGAGCCTTCTTGCACAGACGTTGTGCAAGATCAGGGAGGACGAGGAGCAGGTCCTCATGGCTGCGCCTTTTTGGCCCGGCCGGACCTGGTTCCCCGAACTTGTACTCCTCATGACAGCTCCTCCCTGGCCAATTCCTCTGAGGAAGGACCTTCTTTCTCAGAGACGGGGCACCCTCTGGCACCCATGTCCCGATCTGTGGAACATACATGTGTGGGTTCTGGACGGGTCACGGAAGGTTTAGGTACCTTGCCACCACAGGTGGTAGCTACCATCACTTCAGCTAGAGCCAGGCCCGTCGTCAAGGGGGGGCATTGGGGGGCAGTGCCCCCCGAAATGACTTTTTGTGCCCCCCTAAACGTAACGCACAGAACAATTAACCAAACTTGCATTACTGTGCATTCACACCGCCGGCGTCGAGAGCGTCAAAGTGGCCGGAAGTCATTCATTTTCTATGTAAACCAGCGGCGAGGAGCTGCGCGGCGCGACTTGGCCTTTGAGAGCGTCGAGCAGAGTTTAAATCAAGGCAACTTTATGGTAATGAGCTATGACGCGGTTGGGCAGCAATCAATCGGAACGTAGAAGTCAACCGCTTGAGAGGATTCCAGAGGACGCAGCTCCGATCACATTAGTTCCCAAGCAAAATAGAGGACAGGTTGATTACTGCTATTTCGCGTTTGCAGTAATCTATGATGTGTCCCTGTTTGCGTACAGGGACATATAAAAATAATTAAAAGTGATACGTGGACCAAGGTGTCTGAGAAAGTTCATTTTAAGTAAAGGATCTTAAAATTTCGTCCACAACAACATTTAATGAGATTTACTTATAACGTTAACCTCCTTGTGGTTAGTCTGCATAAGATCAACAAATCTGTTCGCTTTGCGGCCACTTTTATTACAAAATAACAATTCAGTCTACGTGACTACGTCAGAGCATCTGAACGCCCACGGAATCTTTCTGCAGCGTCGTGAACAGAGCAGCAAGGGCGATTTTTCACGCTCCCGACGCCGCCGGTGTGAACGCGCAGCTATACGTATATTATTGAATGTTATTGATTTAGATCTATGCCTTAATAACGTTGTTTCAGCAGAACTTGGCTCACATGAACAGTAATCACTACAACGGTAACACTAGAAATGCATAACACATTACCTTCAGAAATGATTCAGACGATTCATTATTCAACGCATTATTACACAGAACATAATTTTACATATAATTACATTCATAAATGACTGTTAAAACATCCCAAAACAGCACCCAAACCTTGCAAAGACCTACCTCATTAATTATTCAAATACAACAGCCAATGGCAAGTCTCCAGCAGCAGACCTTTCAATATGTTATTTTTGTGTTAGTAGTTTTATTAATTCAAATTACAATATGCAGTTTGTGTGTAAGTATATGTATATATAAATCATGCAATTCATTTAGTTAAGCATACAGTATTGTATTGTTTATACGCAATTCCTTTGCGCAGCTGAGCTGCGCGTTGCATGCGATCTCAGAATAATTTTTTGGCGGTTTTGGAATGTTAAGAGACAATAAACAGAGACGTTGAGATCAAACGGTGAAGTATTTTATTTGAATAATTGAACAAAACAAGACTATTGTGGTCTATCTTAGTTATAGCCTAATATTGGTTTATGTTATGGTCTGTCTCAGATCATTAAAAAAAGTGTGCCCCCCTATGAAAATTAAATGCCCCCCCATTTGGTTTGTTCTGGCGACGGCCCTGGCTAGAGCCATGTCCACCAGACATGCCTATGCTTTGAAGTGGAACCTCTTCATCACTTGGTGTTCTTCACGACGTGAGGACCCCTGGAAATGCCCGATTGGGTCAGTGATTTCCTTTCTTCAGGAGGGGTTGGAAAGAAGGCTGTCTCCTTCCACCCTAAAGGTCTACGTGGCTGCCATTTCGGCTCACCATGACACTGTTGAAGGTAAGTCTCATGGGAGGCACGATCTGATCATCAGGTTCCTGAGAGGAGCAAGGAGGCTCAATCCGCCTCGCCCTCAGCAAGTCCCCTCTTGGGACCTCGCAGTGGTTCTATCAGCACTGCAGAGAGCTCCCTTCGAACCCTTGCTCTCAGTAGAGCTAAAGTTTTTATCTTTGAAAACTGTGCTCCTGACGGCTTTGGCTTCGGTGAAGAGGGTCGGGGACCTGCAGGCATTTTCAGTTGACGAAGCGTGCCTGGAATTCAGGCCAGCTAACTCTCACGTTATCTTGAGACCCTGGCCTGGGTACGTGCCCAAAGTTCCCACCACTCCTTTTAGGGATCAGGTGGTGAACTTGCAAGCGCTGCCCCTGAAGGAGGCAGACCCAGCCCTGGCGCTGCTCTGTCCAGTACGTGCGCTCCGCACCTACGTGGACAGAACTCGGTGCCTTAGGACCTCAGACCAGCTCTTTGTCTGTTACGGAGGCCAGCAGAAGGGAAAGGCTGTCTCCAAGCAGAGGTTATGCCACTGAATAGTGGATGCTATTGTCCTGGCTTATCAGGCTCGAGACCTGCCATGCCCCCTAGGGGTGAGAGCTCACTCAACTAGGAGCGTAGCTTCCTCCTGGGCGCTGGCGCATGGCGCCTCGCTAGCAGACATCTGTAGAGCTGCGGGCTGGGCGACACCTAACACATTCGCAAGATTTTATAATTTCTGTGTAGAGCCCGTGTCCTCCCGGGTACTCGCCCCTTCGGGCCAGTAAGGACCTGCTCGGTGTCAATCCGCTTGCTGCGCCATTCCACTCCGCGGACTGGATGCGTGCGCTATTCCCCTCAGGTGAGTTCCTCAGTCAGAACCCTGGGTTCCTCCAGCACTGTTGATGTCCAACACTTGCGTACATAACCCTTGGTCAGCCATGTGTGGAACTAGGTGCCTCCATGTGTTGTGATTCCCCTTTCTGGGTAATTTCACGTGTGTATGTCCACAGTAAGTCTCTCCGCAGCATGTGTCTTTCCCTTGGCAAGCCCCTTGCCAGCTCTGTCGTTGAAACTTCCACCCTGCGGGCTGGGTACCTCAGAGTTCTTATGTATCACCACCTTGGTAGATACCTACTTTCTGTAAGTCCTCCCACGGGCAGGCAGCCTGCTAGCATATGTCCAGCTGGAATATGCTACCCAGTGTATTCAGTGCGAGCTATGGGCCCTCACTCGTGCTGGCCTCACGACAGGGTGCTATCACTCACACGGGTCGCTGGAAGACAGCCATGTGGCGTTTTGTAAGGGACCCCATTCGTAACGTCGAACGTGACCGACTGTAAGGGAACGTCTTGGTTACGTATGTACGACGTTACGTCCCCTTGCAACATCGCTGTTCCGCTGAACGGCTGGGTCACTGGCTCGGCTCCTCGGCGAAGACTTGAATGCGAGTTGCTCGCGTTGCTCCTTATATACCCGCTCTGCGGGGCGGAGCTCGCGATGCAAATTTCGCAGACCAAGGTACTTTGTGTACCATTGGCTCGTTTTGTACCACTGTGATTGGGCTCTCGGGCGAGATCCCATTCGTAACGTCTCCGTTCCCTCCTTTAGGGAACGAGGATTACATACGTAACCAAGACGTTATCCTCATATATCCATTGTTATGAGCATTAAATGTAAAAAAGAATTTGGTAATTAAACCAAATGTTTCAATTGCATTACATTATTTGGATTAAGTTACACGTAAAAATAAAAAATAGATAACATTTTAAAAATATAAAGGTTCTGAAACAATGAGCAGCTTTGTTACAGTCAAGCATGATCAGTTAGGAGTTTTAACTAAGACTCATTCTTATGGAACACTGTATTAAATATATTAAAAAAATCAATTTATGAAAAGATCAACATTTTTTATTTAAAAAGATAATTTATGATGTTTTCTTTTTAATTATTTTATGAGTATTTTATGTCGCACACTTTATTGGCATATTAAAAATTATTTTAACATTGGCAAAGGATAAGTCCTAATTATTTTCAAATGTACATGTGGTTAATAAAAGCTATAGAATAATACGAAATATATGTTTATGACCTTTGTTTGTGATGTTATGTGATATTTATTGTGATTTCTCTCACTCCTTATAACAGAAAAATCACAGCCATCTCAGTTCTACAGACATTATCAGAGTTTTGATTTTTTTGGCAATTTCACTTTTTCTGGTAGAAAAATTTCAGGAATATTTATGAAAAGTTGAACAAAAAATAATTTACTGAACAAGCAGTAGTTAACATTAAAAATGATAAAATCATTTTGATTAAAAAATCTGAAAAGCACATAATGTTTCCAGATTTTTTATTATAAAATTCATTATTTTAATCTTGCATTTGATAACTGAGTAAATTCATTTATTATAACTGACAGGTGTGATGATCAGTGGGCTTGAGTTTTTACCTCTATCATTATTGCCTGGGCTAAAATATGGATAAAGATTTTCAGTGAAAGACTGAGCAGTGAAAGAGTAGATATGAGAGCTGGACTCCACATCATAAAAGGAGACCAGACCCTCCTCATAATCCACAAACACACCGATCCGTTGCGGCTTCACTCTCAGAGACAGAGAGACACGAGGATCATCACAGGCTTCATATTCATCTCCATTCAACAGAAACACACTCCAGTATCCATCACTGGGTCTCACTGTGATCGGTCCCTTCCTGTTAATGGATTCTCTGGCCACTCCTAAAACCCATTCAGTCTTTCCCTTCACCTGCACCTCAAAATAAAATCTCCCTGAGGAGAATCCCTCCTTTCCCAAGACATGTAGATATCTATCAAATCTCTCTGGTTTGTCTGGGAGTTTCTGTCTAATGTCTCCATGTGTCACTTGTTTTCCATAATCAGACAGAATGAGTTTAGGATGAGCTGTATCAGGATCCAGAGTCACATCCACTGAGAAAACAGAGAATACAGATATTCTGTGATGCTGATGTTTTTAGTTAACCCAGTGTTTAATCAGATTGTAGTGCAGTAATGAAGCAGTGAGTGTATGAATGTAAACTAGTGTAGTGCAGACAGCACACTGTACCTGCATACTGCTGCATCCACTTCAGCTCTGTAGAGACACATGACAAGAAAACAATCCGATCTGAAGCTTATATTTAAAGAATAGAGTACACTATCATGTTTATATCTGATCAGTGTGTATTGATGTACCAGTTAGTGTGAGTTTCTCATCTATAGTGTCCTTCAGTTGAGTCAGATCTCTCCTCAGAGTCTCCAGACTCTCATGAGTCTTCATACTGATCTCAGGCCAGTTCCTGGTGTTTCTAGAGCTGCACAGGGATGAGTGAATCTACAGCAGGAGAGAGGAGAAATCCTTCAGCATGTCATATCCTGCATTATGATTGATCAGAGAGATCATGTTGACTGACCTGTAGGAGGTGGAGGCGATCTTCAGTGTGTGAGAGCTGCTCCAGCTCAGTGTTTCTCATTTTTAGCTCAGTGATCTCCTGCTCCAGCTCTTCAATCAGGTCTTGCTCCTGTTTCTCTGCTGCTTTCTGCTGCTCCTCCATCATCTCCAGCAGTTCAGTCTGATGTCTCTCAATGGAGCGGATGAGATCAGTGAAGAGCTCCACACGGGCTGCTTTCTCCCTCTCTGTGTTTCTCTGCTCAACCAAATTATTAGCAGTGTTTGCTAACAGAAGAATCTGTGTAACTATTGCTCACACATTTTTGTTCACATACATAGGCTACATGTGTTTTCAGAATCCCTCAAATGAAATATTAAACTTCACTCTGCACCCTGGACGATAGCAGAACAAGCCCTTTACATTTATTATTTATTGAAAAAGTTAAGTTGATCTTACTGAAATCCTCTTCTTCTTCTGAGACTAAATTTTAAAATGTATCTCCTCCTAGAGCTTTCAAGCTAAAACCGGCAAACTCGGGTCAGAGCTTCAGACTGGTCTTATGAATGGTTTATGGATTTCATAAACCAGACTATCAAAACTACCTAAAATCCCATAGACTTTCATTGAGGGGATGAACATTTTATACAATAAGACTTAAGGTGTATTTTAGCTGTCTACTGCCATAGCAAAGCTTAAAAACTCTCTACTGAGAATACATGCTAGTCACTTGTTAATCATGTAAATGACATGCTAGTCACTTGTTAGTCATGTTAACATTATGCTAATCACTTTGCTAGTCATGCTAGCAACATGCTATTCACTTGCTTATCATGCTAATTACATTCTAGTCACTTGTTAATCATGCTAATGACATGCTAGTCACTTGCTAGTCATGCTAACAACAAGCTAGCCACTTGTTAGTCATGCTAACAACATGCTAGTCACTTTGCTGATAATGCTAGCAACATGCTAGTCATGCTAGCAGCATGCTAGTTCCTTGCTAAACATGCTAAAAACATCCTAGCCACTTGCTTATCATGCTAACAACATGTTTATAACATGCTAATCACTTGTTAATAATGCTAATGACAAGTTTGTCGCTTGCTGATCATACTAAAAATATGTTAGTCACTTTGCTAATCATGCTAATAACATGCTAGTCACGTATTAAACATGCTAACAACATGCTAACTGCATCATGCTAATGACATGCTAGTGAAATGATAATAATGCTTGAAACATGTTAATGAAATGATAGTAACTTGGTAGTCATTATTTATATAAAGATATTTGTCTATCTGTCTATTTATCTATTTCTTTTTTTCATAGGTTTTATTGCCTTCAAAACTTCAAAACTACTTTAAACTGAAAGACCTCAAATTTTAAGTTTCTTAAAACTACTTAAACATTCTGGCTATGCCTTTTCAAAGCCAACAGTCTTTCCACAAACTTAACTATCTAGTTTTATTCTATTATTTTAAACTCACTTTTCTGACTTCTGCTGAGTGTTTGATGTCTTGAATCTTCTTGATTCTGTTCTGGATCATCAGCTGCACGTCTTTCTGTGTCTTCATCAGTTCAGTCTATAGAGAGAACAACACAGACACATTTATCATAACACAGATTAAACTCACAATATGAAATAAAATCTGATTCCTCATGATATCAGTCCTTTAAAAGAATAATAACGTCTACCTTCTTCTCTTGACTCTCCTCTTCTATAGGAACAGTGTTGTGGTTCTTGTGGTCTGTCTCGGTGCAGATTGAACACACACACGTCTGATCATCTCTACAGAACA